>NW_024067914.1:12500-312500 GCF_009389715.1 Phoenix dactylifera
AGGCAACTTTAATTCAAATCTGGAACAGTTGCCGAGTCGACTCCGGAAAAGCTTGAGTCGACTCCCGCTACAGCCGAGTCGACTCCTGATCGCGCGAGTCGACTCCAACCCACCAACGGTCATATTGTCAGGCTGCGCAGAGTGTGCAGAACGGGCAGAAAAAGCAGTGTAACGGCTAGTTTCCGTGGGGGTTGGCTTAAATAGCCACAGAAGACTGTAGCAAGGCAGAGAACAACCATTCCACTCCAAGCATTCAAGCTTTCAACTCTGCAACTTGTTCTTCAACGAAAAAGAGGGAAGATCTGCAATAACTGCATCCAACTACATCTTCTCAACATTAAAAGCTTCCTCCTCCTGCATTCAAGTCGACCACTCTTTCAAGAGGAGACCAGAAGTTCAAGAAGCCATTCCTCATCTCCGATCTAAAAGCGTTTGAGGCTTCTTAACTTCATTTATTGTTCATATTGTTTTTATCTGCTTTTTGAGAAGTTGTTTTCTGTTTTTTTTTACACACTGTATTTACTTGGTTCAATCGGGGGATTGAATCAAGGGGATTAAGGTTGGTTGGTGAGCCAAGTTAAAAACCAACGTGTGTAAGGGTTTGATTGTGAGCCCGGAAAAACAATCGGGGTTGGTTCTAGTCGGTGAGCCTGGGAAAACCGACCGAGTTTGTTGTGAGCTCGTAAAACAACAAGTTTGGTTGTGAGCTTGCAAAACAACCGGCTATAATCCAAGGGGGTTATAGTGAATTCCCAAGAGAGACTTGGGGAGTGGACGTAGGAGCAAGGGGTAGCTCCGAACCACTATAAAACTCTGTGTTTGCATTGGATTGTCTCTTCTCTTCTTCCTCTCACATCACTCACAGCACTTAGCATTAATTAAATAACTTGCAATAGTTTTTAATTAATCATCCTTAAAGTTTTAAATATCTAAATTAATTTAAAACCCAATTCACCCCCCCCCCCTCTTGGGTTGTCTATCTGGGCAACATAAACTTTAAAATTTTAGAGTTTAAAATTTAGAATGGCAAATATGGAAGAAGCTAATAGTGTTAAGCCCGAGAAATTTAGTGGACAAAATTTTCGTAGGTGGCAAAGACAACTTAAATATTGGTTGACTGTGTTAGGACTTGTATCTGCCATAGAGGAACCACAGTCTAATCAAGAGTTACCTTTCCGGGTGACTAATAAGCAAGTAGAGTACCACTGCTATAATAGAATACTTAGTGTTTTATCTGATCACCTTTATAATGTGTATCATGCCACTACCTCAAGTGCAAAAGAACTTTGGGATGCTTTAGAGGCTGAATATGGGATAATAGATGCTGGCATTGATCGGTTTACTGTCTCAAATTTTAATAGTTATAAAATGGTAGATGATAAACTAATAGGAGATCGAATTCATGAGTATCAAGAACTTCTGAGAAGAGTTGAGAAAAAGGGAACCAAATTTAGTGAAGATTTTAAAGTCTCCTATCTTCTAGATAAATTGCCATCATCTTGGAATGATTTTGCTAGGACCCTTAGGCATAAACAAGGAGAGTTAACCTTAACCCAAGTCATAAACTCTCTTAGAGTTGAGGAAAAACATAGAGCCAATACTAAGAAAGAGGATGAAAAGACTCCTAAGGTGAACCTAGTTGAAAATAACACTAAGAGTTTTTACAAGAGAAACAATTTCCAACATAGGGGTAAGAACTTCAAGAAAAATAATAGGTTCCACAATCGTTCTAACCAAAACCAAAACTTCCAACGACATAATAATAATAACAATAATAAAACATTCAAGGGCAAAGGAAGTGAGAAAAGGCTATGCTTTGTTTGTGGGAGAAGTAATCACATGGCGAAGGATTGTTTCATCAAGATGACTGAGGAGTATAAACCCAAGCCCAATTCAAAACACTATCAAAGAGATCCAAAGGCTCAAGTCTATATGTTGATGGATCAAGAGAATTCAGCCGAACCATCCTTTAGGTATTACTTTATTTCTTCTTCTATCTATTTTACTCATGGAAATAAAGATTGGTGGTTAGATTCTGGAGCTAATGTACATATTTGTTTTGATCATGGTTATTTTAAAACTTATCAGAAATTAAGTGGAGGAAGTGTAACATTAGGTAATGACTTTGTTGCACGTGTGCTTGGAATTGGAGACATAGATCTGAAGATGACATCTAGAAAGATCTTAACTTTGAAAGGAGTGCGACATGTTCTAGAAATCAGAAGAAATTTAGTTAGTGGGTCATCCTTAGTCCAACAAGGATATAAGGTTGTTATGGAATTCAATAAAGTTGTAATTTCAAAAAATAATGTATTTGTTAGGAAAGGATTTATTAGTGAGGGGTTGTTTAAATTAAATGTACTTTCAGAATTTAAAGTTATCTCTTCAAGTGTTTTCAATGTTGAATCTTCTAATGTATGGCATGAATGATTGGGACTTGTAAACTTGAAGAAAATTAAAAGAATGATGGATCTAGACTTAGTCCCTAAGTCCAATCTAAACTTTAAACATAAATGTGAAGTGTGTGTACACTAAAAGGCCTTATAAGTCTATAGAAAGAAACACTCAACTCTTAGAACTCATACATAGTGATGTATGTGATTCAAACAAACTACCTACTAGAGCAGAAAATAAGTATTTTGTGACTTTTATAGACAATTTTTTGAAATTCTGCTATGTGTACTTAATAAAAACTAAAGATGAGGTGTTTAATAAATTCAAGATTTATAAGACCGAAGTAGAGAATTAATTAGAAAGAAAGATTAAGAAACTCAGATCCGACAGAGGAGGAGAGTATACCCTTACTGATTTTAGCATCTTCTGTGAGGAATATGGAATAGTACATGAAATAACTTCGCCATACTCTCCAATCTAATGGAGTAGCTAAAAGAAAGAATAGAACTTTAATTGATATAGTTAATGCGATGTTGATAAGTTCTGGGCTATCTGAGAACTTGTGGGGACAAGCGATTCTTACTGCATGTTTCATATTGAATAGAGTAACTGTGAAAGAATAAAACCCCTTACGAAATTTGGAAGAAAAGAATACCTAATCTTAAAATCTTGAAAGTATGAGGGTGTTTAGCAAAAGTAGCAATCCCTGAGCCTAAGCGAAAGAAAATATGGCCTAAAACTATAGATGCTATCTTTATAGGGTATGCTCAAAATAGTAGTGCCAATAGATTCTTAGTTATAAACTCTGAGATTAGTGAAATTTCAAACAACACAGTTATAGAATCTAGAGATGCTACCTATTTTGAAGATATATTTTCTTATAAAAATAAAATTTCACAATAAGTAATAGATAAATCATCTACTAATAATAAACCTTCCACTAGTACAAGTGCACCCAAGGAATCAGAACCACAATTAGAGTTAAGAAGGAGTAAAAGGCCTAGAATAGAGAAAAATTTTGGAGACGAATTTTATATCTTTTTAATAGAAGGAGATCCTATTACCTATAAGGAAGCTATGTCTTCTTTAGATACTCCATTTTGGAAGGAAGCTATAAAAAGTGAGATAGAGTCTATTATTTAAAATAACACTTGGGAGTTAACTGATTTACCTCTTGGAAATAAAGCTATTGGGTGTAAATAGGTGTTCAAGAAGAAGTTAAAACCTGATGGTGTTGGGGTATGTGGAGACCATTGGTGATGAAGAGAATTGAAGGAGAATCAATTCTGCATAGTTCTGTCTGGCAGACTGTCCGAGTCGACTCGAGCTACAGTCGAGTCGACTCGGGAACAGCCGAGTCGACTCGAGGCTCGTCGAGTCGACCCGGAAGGAGAAACGTAAGAAGACTGAGAAAAACCATGTTTCTGTCTGGACTGTAAGAGTCGACTCGAAGGTTGGTCGAGTCGACTCGAAGCATCGTCGAGTCGACTCGAGCTACAGTCGAGTCGACTCGAGCTACAGTCGAGTCGACTCGAGCTACAGTCGACTCGAGATCGTGCCAGTTATACTAGGATTTGTCCAGAAGTGCCAGAGTCGACTCGAACTACAGCCGAGTCGACTCGGGCTCACGGGAAATCATACGGACGAGTTTCCTTTGGTGTTTTTGGTGGCGTTTCGACGGCTATGATCATCTGAAGGTCTTGAGACTATATATAGGACTCATGAGAGCCCTAGAGATTGATGATTCCAATATTTTTTGAGAGAGACTCTTGTTTGTTTTGTGAGGCTAGGGTTCTAGAGAAGAAGAGGATTGGGATCCTTCTTCTTATGCAAAGGGAATTCTATGTGAATCTCTTGTAGAGCGATCGCTTGTGATCGTTCGGATGTGCGCTATCTCTGTAATCAATTCATCCTAAGTGAGATTTGGAGCGGTGGAGGACGTAGGCTACTTGTAGCCGAACCTCGTTACATCTTTGTGTTTGCTTTGCTATTTTCTTCCTTCTTCTTCCTTTGATTTGATAATCCGCTGCGGTGCTCAAGTGTTTTACCCTATTGATACCAGGGGTAATTTTTTGCCCTTCGTAGCGGAGCGAAGAGGTGATCCTTGAGTCCGGTGTCGAGGGAGCGAGAGAGTGCTTATCCGTTTATTCTCTCTTTGCTTGTCCGACGTTGGTGGTGGTGCCGGTGTGAGTGGGTTCCGGCACAGTCGCTGCCCCCAACAAGTGGTATCAGAGCTATTGGTATTCTGCGATGGCGGATGAAGGGAAGTTGCGAATTGAGAAGTTCAATGGCACGAACTTCGGGTTTTGGAAGATGCAAATAGAGGATTACCTTTACCAGAAGGATCTCTATTTACCTCTTGGAGGCAAAGCGAAGAAACCAGAGAAGATGTCCGATGAAGACTGGGAGGTCCTCGATCGGAAGACGCTCGGCACCATTAGATTGTCACTTGCATCTCAAGTGGCATTCAACATCAAAAACGAGAAGACGACGATGGAGTTGATGGCAACATTGTCACGGATGTACGAGAAACCCTCAGCATCAAACAAGGTATTTCTCATGAAGAGGTTGTTTAATCTTCGTATGAAAAATGGCGGCAGCGTAGCAGAATATCTCAACGAGTTCAATGGACTTACGGCCCAGTTGGAGTCAGTGGAGATTAGTTTTGACGATGAGATTCGGGCATTGCTAATCCTCTCCGGATTGCCTGATAGCTGGGAGGGCCTGGTGATGGCGGTGAGCAACTCTTCGGCGACGGGGAAGTTGATTTTTGATGACGTTGTGGGAGTGCTTCTGAGTGAAGAAGCAAGAAGGAAATCTTCTGGAGCTACGGAGTCGTCTGGAAGTGCACTAAACACCTCTGACCGGGGAAGACAAAAGAAGGACGGTCGATTTCGAAGCGACTCGAAGTCGAGATCCAGCAGGTCTCGAGCACCTCAGAACAAGGGAGCAAAGTGCTGGAACTGTGGAAAGACGGGGCACTTTAGGAGGGACTGCAAATCTCCTAAAGGGAAGCAAGGCGACCACACCGAAGGAGTCAGCAAGGATCTGGCAAATCTTGCTGAAGACGGTGACATGGATGCCCTCGTTCTATCTTTATCTACCTGTGACGAGTCTTGGGTGATAGACTCGGGCGCGTCTTTCCATGCTACATCCCAACGGAAGCTTCTTGGAGGATATGAGAAGGGAGACTTCGGCAAAGTCTACCTAGGGGATGGAGAGCCTTGCACCATACAAGGAAGGGGAAGCGCGGAAGTGAAGTTGATTTCTGGATCTTCACTTGAGCTTGAGGACGTACGGCACGTGCCTCAACTGCAGAGGAATCTAATTTCTATTGGACAGTTGGCGAGCCAGGGGTACAAGACTACTTTCACAGCTGATCAGTGGAAGATATCCAGGGGTTCTTTGACGGTGGCTAGTGGCAAGAAGGTTGGGACACTTTATGTCGCCAACGGCACGGAGAACTCTATTGGAGTTGTTGCAGCAGATGTGGACACCAAGTTATGGCATTGCAGACTAGGGCACATGAGTTATCAGGGACTGGAGGTGATGCACCAGTTGGGAAAGCTGCAGGGTCTCAGGAGTGTTGAGATGGACTTCTGTGAGGATTGTGTTCTCGGAAAGCAGAAGCGTGTTTCATTCAACAAAGAAGGTAAACCTCGGAAGCAAGAAAAGCTAGATCTCGTGCACACGGATGTGTGGGGGCCTGCACCGGTTTCTTCCTTTGGTGGATCTCAGTACTATGTTACTTTTATTGATGATGCTACCAGGAAGCTTTGGGTGTTCTTCTTGAAGCACAAGTCAGAGGTATTTGGGGTCTTCAGGAGATGGCAAGCGATGGTAGAACTTGAGACAGGAAGGAGGTTGAAATGCCTGAGATCGGACAACGGTGGTGAGTATTGTAGCAAGGAGTTTGAGGACTACTGTGCAGAGACTGGGATTGTCAGGCAGAGGACAGTTCCAGGAACACCACAACAAAATGGAGTTGCTGAAAGGATGAACAGAACAATTAATGAGCGTGCCAGGAGTATGAGGATACATGCTGGATTGCCACAGCAGTTTTGGGCGGAAGCAGTTAACACTGCTGCCTACTTGATCAACAGAGGGCCATCAAAGAAACTTGAATTTGGAATTCCTGAGGAAGCATGGACAGCGAAGAAGATTGATTTGGCGCACTTACGAGTATTCGGTTGTACCAGTTATGTCCATGTTGATTCCAGTCAAAGAAGCAAACTAGATGCCAAATCAAAGAAGTGCATTTTCGTTGGATACGGAGGTCAATAGTTTGGGTATCGGTTTTGGGATCCTGAACACAGGAAGATCATTCGTAGTAATGATGTGGTATTCAATGAGAAAATGCAGCAGAGCACTGAATCAGAAACAAAACCTGTTGAGCCGTGTTTTGTGGATCCTGAAGAGGAGTCTACAAATTCTGGTCAGAAGACTCAATCAGAGCAAGAACCTGAAGTTTTAGCACCCTCTCCACAACTAAGAAGGTCCACTCGTAGTACTCACGGAAAGCCTCCTCAAAGGTATGATGGGACTCTTAGTTATTTGTTGCTCACAGATAATGGCGAACCTGAATGCTTCACGGAGGCATTGGAGGTTGATACCAGGGAGGAGTGGGAGTTGGCTATGGATGATGAGATGGAGTCATTGGAGCAGAATCAAACGTGGGATTTGGTGGATCTGCCCAAGGGGAAGAAAGCACTGTCAAACAAATGGGTTTATAGGCTGAAGGAAGAGCAAAATGGGAAGAAGCGATACAAGGCCAGGCTGGTTGTAAAAGGATTTCAGCAGAGAGCAAGTATCGACTTCACGGAGATCTTTTCTCCTGTAGTCAAGATGAGTTCTATTCGGGCGGTGCTGAGCATGGTGGCAGTAGAGGATCTTCACTTAGAGCAGCTAGATGTGAAGACGGCCTTTCTCCACGGAGATCTCGATGAGGAGATATATATGCAGCAGCCGGAGGGATACGTTGCAGCTGGCATGGGTGACTTGGTTTGCAAATTGAAGAAAAGCCTATATGGTTTGAAACAGGCGCCCAGGCAATGGTATCTCAAGTTCGATAGTTACATGCTTGAGATAGGATACAGGAGATGTCAGGAGGATCACTGTTGCTACTTCCGGGACTTCGGCACATCTTACATTATCTTGCTATTATATGTTGATGACATGTTAGTTGCAGGAGCTAGCATGCATGAGATTGCAAAATTGAAGCTGAAGCTGTCAAGAAAATTTGCAATGAAGGATCTAGGAGCAGCAAAACAGATCCTTGGGATGCGGATCAGCAGAGATAGGTCTAAACATATCCTCAGACTATCTCAGGCGGAGTACATCAGCCGAGTACTCAGGAGATTCTGCATGGAGGGTGCCAAACCTGTTGGCACACCGCTGGGTGCCCACTTAAAGCTTTCAAAAGGGCAAAGTCCGAAGACGCGGGTGGAGGAGCTCAATATGTCAAAAATCCCGTATGCATCGGCGGTGGGAAGCTTGATGTACGCTATGGTGTGTACGAGACCAGACATTGCTCAAGCAGTGGGAGTTGTGAGTCGCTTCATGAGCTGCCCAGGCTTGGAGCATTGGCGCGCGGTCAAATGGATACTGAGGTATCTGAGAGGCACGAAGCACATGTCATTGTGCTATGAAGGTTCTGAGATCCGGTTACAGGGCTTTGTGGACTCAGACATGGCAGGGGACTTGGACGGCAGGAGGAGCACGACGGGGGTACTTGTTCACCTTGGGCAGTGGAGCCGTCAGTTGGATTTCCAGGTTGCAACCAGTTGTTGCATTGTCGACTACGGAGGCGGAGTATGTGGCAGCCACAGAGGCGTGCAAGGAACTAATATGGCTTCAGGGCTTGATGAAGGAACTTGGGAAGGAGCAGAAGGATTGCATGTTATATTCAGACAGTCAAAGTGCAATTCATCTGGCGAAGAATTCAGCTTTCCATTCGAGGACGAAGCATATTGACATACGGTACCACTTCGTGAGGTCATTGCTCGAGCAGGGACTCGTCAAGTTGGAGAAGATTCATACAAGTCAGAACCCTGCAGATATGTTGACGAAGGTCGTCACGGTGGAGAAGCTGAGGAGTTGTTCAGCTTCTGCTGGTCTTCACGCTTGAAGACGTTGAGGAGGCATCGTACCTATCTCACTAGGATGATTCATTTTCAGTGGGAGCACAGAGGAGAGCCAAACAACAAGAGGATATACCCAAGGTCTCCAAGTGGGAGATTGTTGGGGTATGTGGAGACCATTGGTGATGAAGAGAATTGAAGGAGAATCAATTCTGCATAGTTCTGTCTGGCAGACTGTCCGAGTCGACTCGAGCTACAGTCGAGTCGACTCGGGAACAGCCGAGTCGACTCGAGGCTCGTCGAGTCGACCCGGAAGGAGAAACGTCAAAAGACTGAGAAAAACCATGTTTCTGTCTGGACTGTAAGAGTCGACTCGAAGGTTGGTCGAGTCGACTCGAAGCATCGTCGAGTCGACTCGAGCTACAGTCGAGTCGACTCGAGCTACAGTCGAGTCAACTCGAGATCGTGCCAGTTATACTAGGATTTGTCCAGACGTGCTAGAGTCGACTCGAACTACAGCCGAGTCGACTCGGGCTCACGGGAAATCATACGGACGAGTTTCCTTTGGTGTTTTTGGTGGCGTTTCGACGGCTATGATCATCTGAAGGTCTTGAGACTATATATAGGACTCATGAGAGCCCTAGAGATTGATGATTCCAATATTTTTTGAGAGAGACTCTTGTTTGTTTTGTGAGGCTAGGGTTCTAGAGAAGAAGAGGATTGGGATCCTTCTTCTTGTGCAAAGGGAATTCTATGTGAATCTCTTGTAGAGCGATCGCTTGTGATCGTTCGAGTGTGCGCTATCTCTGTAATCAATTCATCCTAAGTGAGATTTGGAGCGGTGGAGGACTTAGGCTACTTGTAGCCGAACCTCGTTACATCTTTGTGTTTGCTTTGCTATTTTCTTCCTTCTTCTTCCTTTGATTTGATAATCCGCTGCGGTGCTCAAGTGTTTTACCCTATTGATACCAGGGGTAATTTTTTGCCCTTCGTAGCGGAGCGAAGAGGTGATCCTTGAGTCCGGTGTCGAGGGAGCGAGAGAGTGCTTATCCGTTTATTCTCTCTTTGCTTGTCCGACGTTGGTGGTGGTGCCGGTGTGAGTGGGTTCCGGCACAGTCGCTGCCCCCAACAGATGGAAGTATAGACAAATACAAAGCCAGACTAGTGGCTAAAGGTTTTACACAAAAGGAAGGAATAAATTACTTTGATATATATTCACCTGTATCTAGGATAACTACGATTATAATCTTAGTTCCCTTAGCATCAGTGCATAACCTAGTGATTCATCAAATGGATGTTAAGATTGTCTTTCTAAATGGAGACGTAGATGAAAAGATATATATGAAGCAACCTGGAGGTATTGTAGTTAAAGGTCAAGAACATAGGTTAGTTAAATCTTTGTATGGTTTAAAACAAGCTCCTAAGCAATGGCATAAGAAGTTTGATAAGGTGATCTTAGAATATAACTTTAAAATTAATGAATATAATAAGTGTGTGTACTACAAAGAGAGTAATAGAGAACATGTGATCTTATGTCTTTATGTTGATGATATATTAATATTTGGGACAAATTTGGAGATAGTAAATGATGTTAAATCTTATCTTTCTAGAAAGTTTGACATGAAGGATTTAGAAGAAGCCTATATAATTTTAGGAATGAAGTTGGAAAGAACACATAATGGAATTACTCTTAATCAAACCAGTACAATAGAAAGGATGTTAAAAAAGTTTAATTATTTTGATTGTAAACCTATATCAATATCATATGGTGAACCAGTATCGCAATTGAAGTACTCACAAATGATTGGATCATTGTTATACATAGCAAATAAAACTAGGCCTGATATAGCATATGCTGTTGGGAGACTTAGTAGATATACTCATAATCCTAGTAAAGATCATTGGGTTGCTTTAGAGAGAGTCTTTAAATATCTTAGAGAAACCATAGAATACTCATTATGTTATAAGGGATTTCCAAATGTAGTTGAAGGGTATAGTGACGCGAATTGGATAACAGAAAATATGGATGTGAAGTCCACTTCAGGATATGTATTTCTTTTGGGTGGAGCAGCAATATCCTGGAGATCTAAAAAACAAACTATTATCTCTCGAAGTACTATGAAGTCAAAACTTATAGCTTTAGATACAACTTGCTCTAAGGCTGAGTAGATTAAGAACTTGATGCTTGACATGCCTTTAGTTAATAAACCCATACCTGCCATTTCCATACATTGTGATAGTAAGGCAATAATAGAGTTAGTAAGGTAAGTACATACTAATAAAAAAATGAATAGGCATTTACAAGTGAGGTATAAATCAGTTAAAAGCCTATCGAATAAGAATATTGTGTCTTTGAAATTTGTAAAGTCTAAGAAAAATATAGCTGATCAGCTGACCAAAGCTCTTTCTAAGAGAGCTGTCATTGACTTGTCGAGGGGGATGTGCTTAAGCCCACAAAGGAGTCACCTAGGGAGGTAACCCAACCTTTGTGATTGGAGATCCCATGAAGAAGGTTCAATAAGTAGAAACAATCCATATTGCATGACTCATTTCCACACTACTTTTAAGGAGAGAGTCTCCTGCTCATCCCTATGGCAATAGTGCTTTGATATGTGACGTTAAGGAAGGGTGTTACCTTGAATGAGCCCGAGACAAGCATACTCCTGTAGGATACAAGTCACATGCATTCTTGGAGGACTCACCTAAATGAGAATTGTCGTGAGGCCGCGACTGTGAGAATTGGGCTGTTCTCTAATAACTCTCATGAGAATTAAGATTCAGCGCATGGCCATAAATAGCGCTAACCCGCACCAAGTCTATATCAATACTATGTGTGTGGCATGTTAAAATCTGGTACAAAGAGTCTAGTTTAAGACTTAGTTCACTATGATCCTTTAGGTTAGAACTGTCAACACTAAGTATAGGTTCAAGTCCGGAAGACACCTGCACCCATTGCATATATAGTATAAAGTTGCCCGAATTTCTATATATATATATATATATATATATATGTATGTGATTTTATAAAGTTTTGAAACTTGTGGGGGACTGTTGGAATTTGAATGAGTTTTAAATGTTTTAAAGAGGTGTTAATAAAAAAGATTTGTAACCTCTAAAATTTTAAAAGAATTGTTGTAACCTATATGTATTTCAAATTCCATTTGGAAGTTTCAAAACTCCCCATTATCTCTCATTATAGCCTTAATGAGGTCATAAGTATTCAACCGTTATGGTTGGATTTCAAAAGACCAATATATATGAGTCATTCCTTGCACCTAAAATATACAACAAAAAAAGTCTTATTCTTGCTCTCATAGTCTCTCCCTACCTCCATTTTCTCTTTTACAATTATATATATTATTTTATTTTGGGCAACCGATATAGACTACGTAATCTGCCTACTACAGACGTGCACTGTAGATTAGGCCCGCTGTGAGTCGTTTGGGTTGTATCTTGGAGCCGTCGCTGACCGCCAATATCTGCACGTGGGAAGGCAATAACGGCTTTAGGACAGTGCGTCTCTTGACGTGCCTCTCACACCTCATAGGCCAGATATTTCTTTACTACTATTTTATTACAATTGTTAAATTTCTTTTTCTGTGATTTAAATATTTTATGAAGCATCTTGCTAGATCAACATATAGTTGGTGATACATACTTGTCGACCTTCTAATACATACTGTAAATTTATCTGATACACAACACATACTTTCAAGTAAATCGGTTCACAGTTTTCAGAACATGTTTTTTACGGTGCATACTATATTGTGAGATGATACACATATACACATGTTTTTTTTTCAGAACATGTCTTTAGATTCTGCGTCATGTCCATTTCTAACCTGGACATGGCAGACTTTCATTTAGAAAAGCCATTTTAGAAGAGATCCATATACGCATCTGTTATGTACATTTAAGCATGTGGTATTAATATAAGACTGTCTATGGTGACATCTTGATGACAGCCTTCATCTACTTTTATCAATTGCAACTTGGTCCTAAACCGTTAGGGCCTTAGTTGACTGGATACGGAAACTCCTTGAGCTAAGAGGTCCAAAGCAAATAGCGTGGACTGGTCACAGCTAGTTCAATCTTCTACGGTTGAGAAAGATGTCTTGGTCCAATTTGAAGAGCATAGAAACTCAGGTTCTCCAGGAAGAACCCATCTCCAGAAATCCGTTCTTCGAAGAAACATTGGTAGTTCATCAAGAAAGCATTCAGCCATCAAACTCCCTAGCAATTCCATATCATCCCCTAATTTTGTCATACGAAAGGAGATTCAAACTACACTATAGCCAATTCTTAGGTGTGGCAGCTTGGCAGCATCAATTATAGTTACCACAGACAATTACAGATTCACCAATATTGATGGATTAATCTATACCTTCTCCTTTTAAGAAATGTGGTGAGGATGTAATCTTTCTCAACTAGATAGGGATGACAACCAGCTAAGCTAAAGTTGATTGGTGATACATTAATCTATGCACTTCCAGGGCTTCATCTGAAGAAAAGCATGTCATAACTTTGCAGTAATAGAGACACAAAGATGCATGATAAATAATCTGGTAGACTCCCGTCAAATTAAATACTGCGGAACAATTCAGTCTCAGTTCTGTTCCCTTTAAAAAAAGTGGTCAAGCATCTCAAGCTTCATTTAAACAATAAAATGAGAATAAACAGGGGGTAAAGAGCCACACGACTGGAAACTGGGAATAGAGAAGGGAAGAAGAGAGAGAAAGAGAGCAGTGGCTCCTGACCAGAATCAGCCTACTCTCCGCTTCCACAGGAGCAAGCAGCCAAGGAGACCTTAAGAAAACTGCTGCCAAAAGAGCATATAGAATTTAACTTGAAGATAAATATCATATCGCAGTAGCATGTATGTTCATCCATGCATAGAACTCAACAGAGCATACAGATTGGTGCACTGATTCATATTCTCCACCCATCTGAATATTCATATAGTCGTCATAGCATACACTTCTCCATATTTTGTGAAAGCCCTAATAAACTTGATCAGATATTCGTCGCAGATAACCGAGCAGTGTCAAGCCCTGTCTCATTCCCTTCTGCAGCAAGTCACCACTCAGGATGGTCTCAGCATAAATGAACAATGAGAGAAGTTCAATGACAATCTATACTACTGAAACCTTTTTTTTCCTCAAAAAGGGTATTATTATTTAGTGAAACTAATTTCTATGCGCCAAATGATGACGTCATCAACTTTATTAGAAGAAAAGATGCTCTACATTTTGTCAACGATCTTGATGAACTGCTTGAGCTGCTGATGAAAGCAATAATAATTCACGCTTAGCAGCATTTTACCATTTCCTTTCTAATTGGAGGTATCCAAAAACAATTGATAAATGATACAAATAACTTTAGGAATCAATATGCATGTCAGCTAAAGAGCTTTCTCTTTTTCTTTTCCCCAGTAATCAATAGAAATATCAGACGATCAGATGTTACATGCTCGAAGTAAATGTCATTACAAAATAAGGAGACGAACGCAAGCCTTCTAGGTGTGTAAAACTGTACAAAGCATGTTTCTGGGCAAACGTATGATTCGTCATATACATGTTTCCCTCAATATATGAACCAAAACTTAACCGTGAAAACTTTTGTGCTGCATTAACTTGCAGAAACTCATAATACCATGGAATACCATGGATCTCCTCTTCATACCGTTGAAAGCTAGATTAAATGGCCATGAGTCCTTGAAAATAACAAAGCAACTGAACTTTAATACTAGATGCACTTAACCTCAGGCATATAGCAGGGAAATTAGACAAAGTTAGCGTCCAATCTGATCAGTCAAAGTTAAATAGAAATTACCACACTCAAAGGGAAAGAATGTAAAAATCAGGCCAACTGAGCCTGAACTGGACCAAGCCAGCCAGCTTTAATTTAAAAATTCAAAAATAAAAAAAAGAAATTGGAACAGGGGATCGCGATCTCTTGTCCGAGCGGCTAGAACGACCAGCGTTGAAGCACTGCCGGGGGAGCAGCCATTGGTATGAAACCCCTGGGGCCATTGCTAACGGCCGGCAGCCATTAGAGGCCATTGCAACCAGCGAATGGCCGGCCGGTGCCGCCATTCATCCGAGCTTATCCTCTCTCTTTGAGTGTTATAAAAACTTCGATTCCACTCCACCCGCGGCCGCCACCACTGACCGAAGTCCTTTGCCTCCATCCCTCGCATGTAAGTTCTCCATCCCCTGTCGGAGCCTCCTTGGGCTGAGAAGGCTGCCTCTTTATCTTCTTTTTTTTCCATTTGCCCGAGCATGGCTGTCCCCACTGGCTGTTCCCAGTCACTCCCCACCACTTGTCACCACCTCCGGCTGCCATCGTCGGACCTCGACCACGGCAGCCACTAATCTACCCATCTCCTTCCCCTGGTTACCAAGAAAAGAAGAAAGAAGAAGAAAGAAAGGAAAGAGGAAGAAGAAGAAGGGGAGGGGAGAGAGAGAGAGAGAGAGAAAAAAACTCATCCCTCTCTTCCTCTCTCTCTCTGTCTCGTTTCTTCTCTCTTTTCTCTCTAATCTCCCTATTTCTCTCTCTAAAAGGCCGAACCAGTAAAAAAAGTCCCATCCTTGGTTCAATCTCTCTCTACTTGATTTGTAGATTCTTGATCGATTTACTCAGTTGGGATTTGAAGCATGCTCAAGTCCATTTTGGATTGCTTAGAGCTTTTTAATTTGTGGAGTGATTGATTATAACCCTATTTGATTTTGATGAGCTCAAAGCATTTGAGTATATCTTTTGTTTACTAATGAATTCAATCTAGTGTTTCAGTGAAAATCTTGTAAATTTGTGGTTAAGTGTCTCTAGATTTGGTTCAAGACATTTTGGATAAGTTAAGAAGTCAATCTGAACCAAAGTCTGAGACTCGAGTCGACTCCGGAATATTACGAGTCGACTCCAAGCGTATCAGAAGCATTGGCACAGGCGCGAGTCGACTCCGGAACATTACGAGTCGACTCCGACTGAGAACAGACAGACGAACAGAAAGACCCAACTCAAAACCTGTCAGCGAGTCGACTCCTGAAGAGCGCGAGTCAACTCCGATACTTGCCGAGTCGACTCCAGAGTAGTATGAGTCGACTCCAGGGAGTTACAGACAGAAAGACAGAGAAGTCATTTTGGACCCTGAGAGCCGAGTCGACTCCTGAGGAACGCGAGTCGACTCCGATGATTGGCAGGTCGACTCCAAAGGAAGCGAGAGTCGACTCTCAGTGTTATACAAGGGAAAATTCAGAGAGCAACTTTCGGACACTGAGAGCCGAGTCGACTCCCGCAAAGCCCGAGTCGACTCCGAGACAGCGCGACCCCAAAAAGACAGAAGACAGTATTTTTGTCTCTGAGATGCGAGTCGACTCCAAGACAGTTCGAGTCGACTCCAAGGCAGCGCTACTCCAAAAAGACAGAAGACTGGTTTTCGGATACTGAGAGCCGAGTCGACTCCCAAACAGTCCGAGTCGACTCCAAGACTGCACGAGCCAAAAGACAGAAGATCGGAAGTTCGGGCTCTGAGCGCCGAGTCGACTCCCAGAATTTCCGAGTCGACTCGAGTGAGCAAAGTTGAAGAATACCTCTATGGATTCCTTGGAATGAGTCGACTCCAAAAGTGCTAGGTCAGCTCCAGACTTTGGGGAGTCGACTCTGGGTTAAGTCGAGTCGACTCCCAGTCGAGAAGACCACTTTAATTCAAATCCGGAACAGTTGCCGAGCCGACTCCAGAAAAGCATGAGTCGACTCCTGCTACAGTCGAGTCGACTCCAGATCGCGCGAGTCGACTCCGATCCCAACGGACACATTGTCAGGATGTGCAGAATGTGCAGAACGGCTAGTAAAGTGTGTCTAACGGCTAGTTTCCGTGGGGAATGGCTTAAATAGCCACAGAGGACTGTAGCAAAGCAGAGAAGTAACATTCCTTTCAAAGAAAACAAGAAATCTTCATCTGCAAACTGATTTCAACGCAAAAAGGAGGAAGAGGGGCATTAACTCCATTCAACCAACTCTTCCCAGCATTAAAGAAGTCTCCTTCAGCCCTCAAGTCTTCAAGACATTCAAGAGGAGACCCAGAGTTCGAGAAGCCCTCCTCTACATCGTCATAAACTAGTTTGAGGGCTCTTAACTTCTCCTTGTTTACATTGCTGAATATTTGCTTTCTTAGAAGCTGTATTTTTCTCTTTGTTCCTTCTATCCATTTGATCTTTACTTGATTCAATCAGGGGATTGAATCAAGGGTGTAAAGGTTTGTTGGTGAGCCTAGGTTGAAACAAACGGTGTAAGGGTTCGATTGTGATCCCGGGAAAACAATCGGGTGGTTCTAGTTGGTGAGCCTGGGAAAACCGACCGAGTTCGTTGTGACCTCGTAAAACAACAAGTTTGGTTGTGAGCTTGTAAAACAACCGGCTGTAATCCGAGGGGTTATAGTGAATTCCCAAGTGAGGCTTGGGGAGTGGACGTAGGAGCAAGGGTTAGCTCCGAACCACTATAAATTCCTTGTGTTTGTGATTGTTCTATTGTCCCTTATCTTCATTTCATTCACAGCACATAGCATCTAATTAATCAACTTGCAAAAGGTGTTAATTAGTATTTCATAAATCATTTAATTGTTATAATTATTTTTAAAACCCAATTCACCCCCCCCCCTCTTGGGTTGTCTATCTGGGCAACAAGTGGTATCAGAGCCGGAACTCTTTTACCCAAAGAGTAAAAGATCAAAATGACAACCCCATTTGGATCTTCCCACATTGAGGGCCAGTCTACCCAAAGACCCCCATTCTTTAATGGATCCGACTACTCATATTGGAAGGCTAGGATGAGAATATTTATCCAAGCCCAAGACTATGAGATGTGGACCATAATACTAAATGGACCATACATCCCTTCCATTTATGTAGAGGGTGTCACTGTACCCAAACTTGAAAAAGATTGGGATGACAATGACTTTAGGAAGGCACAACTCAATGCCAAAGCAATGAATGTGCTTTACTGTGCATTAGATAGAAATGAATTCAATAGAGTCTCTACTTGCAATTCTGCAAAAGAGATTTGGGATAGACTTGAAGTGACCCACGAGGGCACAAATCAAGTAAAAGAATCCAAAATAAATATATTAGTACATAAGTATGAATTATTTAAAATGGACTCTAATAAAACAATCACTTGCATGTTCACTAGATTTACTGATATTGTCAATGGCCTAAAAATCCTTGACAAAAATTATACTAACAGTGAGCTTGTTAGGAAGATTCTTCGTTGTCTACCAAGGTCATGGGAAGCCAAGGTGACGGCAATTCAAGAAGCCAAGGACTTGAACAAGCTTCCACTTGAGGAGCTTCTTGGATCCCTAATGACGCACGAGCTCACAATGAAACACTACCAGAAAACACGCGTATAGTGACGGAGATTCCCGTCACTATACCGTGTTTCCGGTTACTAATATGGAATTTGTGACCGGAGCTCCCGTCACTGACTTCGTTACAAAAACACGCGTCGCTAAATTCTCCGTGACGGCGGTGATTCCCGTCACTAACCTCCGTGACAGAACCGCCGTCACTAAGCCGTTACAAATTCAAGAATTAAATATTTAAGAAATTATGTATTTTCCGTCACTATCCAGTTGCGGAGTTAGTGACGAAGGCAACTTCGTCACTGATTTTGTCACAGAATGCGGTCACAAGTTTGGTCACTAATCTGTCACGACCTTTAGTGACAGATTTAGTCGTCACAGACATGGTCACACATTTTGTCACTACATTTGTCATTAATCCCGTCACTGACCTAGTGATAAGTTTACGGTCACTAATTGGTTACAAACGCGCTGAGCAAAATCAATTTTTATTGACCAAAATCCGTCACAATACTTGGTAAACAATTTAGTAACCAAAATTTGGTCACCGATCACAATCTAATAACCTGGTACATTTGGTACATTGATTGGCACATAATAATAATAATAGTAATATCATTAATAGCAAAGGCATTCAACATTACGCAAAAGTCATTTTAAATGTCATTCAAAATTGGCATCAACATGTCCTGAATCCATCAAAATCAAAGTCTAAAAATATGTCATAAAGATCAACAGAGATTTCATTCCTCCTAGGAATGCAAAGACCTATCATCTAAGGCAAAAATAATTATAATGAAGCATGATCAGCAGAATCAGAATCACCATTACTCCCCCGATCTGCATGCCTTGGTCTAAAGCCAATCTCTTCTCTCATCTTTTGAAGAACCTCCTCTTGCCATTTTTTCTTTTCCTGCTCAAGAATACGTAGAAGGTCTTCATGAGTGTACAGCTCTGGAGCTTGACCTGTAGAGGTGGAAGCAGATGATGATTGCCCAATAATTCCAGTGAGATCCTCTAGGGGACTAAAGCCATAGACATGGCCATGAGTTGGGACATCAGTTGCGTCAAACCACAAGTCATAATCACGTGGAGGAGCATCTGAGGTGGAGGCATCACCATATTTTTTGGAGTATTCAGCTGAATACTTTGCCTGCAAGTTGATTTAAAAGAAGAGAAAAACATTATGGTGGATCAAACAAGAGATAAACATGAGCAAGCTCAATAATATTTATGAATTATTAAAAAATTATACTTACCATGACAACTTCACTTCTCTTATGAGTGAAAGCATTCAAAATGGAATTGCTAACTAGGGGAATGAGCAAAACTTTGGACCCGTTGTACAACCAATATTTCACCTTTGCCCATCAAAATTGTTTTCCTAATTCAACCTTTCTCATAAGCCGGATCGTATTGTGCAGGATAGAATCCAATATTCCAGACACCTGAAAGCCAATAAGGTCAAATTTTTCATACGCATTTGGCAGTACAAAACCGAAGATATCATTTAAAGAGATCGAGTGCAAACCGTAAAAATGCCTCCAATGATAGCACATACATTTGTAATGAAGTGCGAGAAGGATTTTGGAACTTCAGTTACCAAGACCTGAAATTCAAAATAACGATGAGCTCACAGATTTTGAATTTGGTAAATGTGTATCCAAGTGTCAGAAACCAGCCTGCATAGGAGAGGGCTCAAAATGGAATTTGGCAGCAGGAATATGCAGACTGTGCACCAAACTACTGTGGGCTGTATACTCATACTCCTCTAGCAATTTAAACTCCCGAGAAGATTTTCTTGATGCTATCTCAGTCTTTACCAATTGAAGGTAATGCTCAATCTGCAAATCCAAAGAGGGTACATTTAGATCTCTCTTCACAGCCTCTGTTTCATAATCGGCATGGTACAAATAGGTAACTCCTGTTCATTGCTATCTGACAGGTGATTAACATTAGAAACATCAAAACAGTGTAAATATAGGAAGTCAATATTTCACTTCCTGTCCAATTCCTCGAAAATAAGTTATGGCTTGGTGTTCGTGCTGCTAATGCTAAACTAAGCGTCAACTACTGATATCATGATGGAGCATCAAACAGTAACAAGGTATCTGATCAATCAAAAAATTTTAAGTACATAGAAATGGTTCCGAGACTTACAGTAACATTTGCATTAACATCATAGAAGATTCTGCAAACTCAAAATGGTGAATGAATTCAATGCAGAAGCTTATTTTACCTTTTTGACAAGCACAAAACCTTCTATTCTACACCCACTAGTCAATGGCGCAGGCCGTTTTGCTGTATCGATGGTTTGACCAGATTTGTCATCCAATGCTAGTTTATGGAACTCTCTTGGAACAGGTGCAACCAGAGTTTCCATTGCCTAAAATTAAGAACTCCAAACAAGCAGTTAAACCAGTTAACAGGGCTAACAAATAAAGTGACAATGCATATGCCTAACTCTTATGATAGACGAGTACACTATAAGGCAATGATGTGCAATGACAGTGCCGATGATTAATTACTGCACATCAAATTTAAATCGAAACAATAAGCATACCACAACTAAACTTTCTGTGTCCCGTTCTCCATAATAAGATTCATGTTCATGGTGGCCATGATTTTCCCTGTGGCAGATGATATAGTAATCCACAGTTATTTAACTAAACAGCAAATAAGATATAACAACATGACCATTAACATTCTAAAAGACTACTTGCTAGCCCAGGAAAATGGAAGACAGCAGAAGTTAATTGACAACATCAACAAAAGCTAATTCAGCCTCGTAGAAAATGTAGTACTTGAAATTTTATAAGCATGAACGACAACAATTAAAAGCAACTAAGACAATTTTAAACATATCAAAAGTACATAAAACAAATTTGCAGGCAAATTTTACTTATGCACGAAGCTCAGAGGACTAGGTTGCCCGTAACATCAAGTATTTACTCAGTGCTCACTTGTTTCTTCCTTCATTAATAGGATTTTTAAATATCTATGTTGCATAAGGCTCACATAGAGGAATTTTAGCACAATTTCTTTTCAAACAATAGGAGTTCTAGAAGCAGAGGTGAGGCATATTAAAAAATAAAAATATCTCAGGCTAAATATTCCTCCATTTAAGGGATCAAAATAGATGGTCGTGCTAAAGGAGGGTTGAAAAGAAACATATAGAATTTGAGCATGCTTAAGATAATTCAATGTATAACTAAAACTAAATAATATTCTCTCCCTGATACCTGTTACATTGAACCCTTATTTTTGGGAGACCTACTGTTCCGAGCTCTCTCGCTGCCCCACCACCTCTCTCTCTCTCTCTCTTTCTCTCTCCGGGCTTGGGCAAAATCTACCGGGATCGAGCTTGAAGAGGAGGAGGAGGAGGAGAAAACTCTTACCGGTGACTGTGAGTCGGTGACCGGAGCCGCGGAGGTTGCCGTCCGGGGGAGAAGGACGCGAAGAGCCGCCGGCCGGTCGTTGAAGAGGCGACGACACCGAGAGGAGGCGGCTATCAGGCTCTCAGCGAGGGAAAAGGGGGGGCGGGGGCGGCGGCGGCGGCGGCTCTCAGCGAGGGAGGGGAGGCCGGCGGCGGCGGCTCTCAGCGAGGGAGGGGGGGTGCGGCGGCGGCTCTCAGCGAGGGGGTGCGGCGGCGGCTCTCAGCGAGGGAGGGCGGCGACGGCTCTCAGCGAGGGAGGGGGGGCGAGGGAGTGGGGGGGTGGGTGCGGCGGCGGCGGCTCTCAGCGAGGGAGGGGAAGGGAAGGGAAGGGAAAGGAAGGGAAAGGTTAGGGTTTTTGTTAAGTCGGTTTGCAAGCCAAATTGTATATCTAAGGCTGATTTGGGCTAAATCGGTTTGCAAGCCAAATTTCATATCAAATTATTTTTTATTTATAAGGCTGATTGGACGGGACTTGCAAGGCAAAAATATTTTTGAACTATAAAGCATGATTTCCGCGAGATTTTGTATTTTGATCTTATTGGGTGTATTCATACCCGTACGGTATGAAGCACCCGTTCTCAGCAAAAAAAAAAAAAAAAAAAAAAAACTATAAAGCATGATAAAAAAATTCTATAAAGCAGAAAACTTGCAATAGGGGTGCAAATGGGTCATGGCCGACACCATGAGATTTTAAAATGAGAAGAAGAAATTTGAGTTTTATAGAGAGCGATTGGAATTTGGATTATCGAAAAAATTTGGGCGGAACGGCGGGCACACTTAGTTTCATTTTGGATATTCCTCCTTTTATCTTTTCTTTTAATTTAGGTTTACTCAAAAATAATATTTTTAATATTTTTGGAATTAAAAATTAAATTTGGTGACAGAAATTTTTGTCAATAATCTGTTACTGCCAAAAATAATCTTTTAAAAATTTATAAATACTAGGATTACTATATTTGTGACGGCTGCATTTGTCACTGTCTGGTTGCAATTTTGGTTATCATATTGCTGACAGATACCTCGTCACTATGATGGTCACTAAGGTTTGGCGCCCATCCTACCCGCGCATTCTGTGACCGGTCTGTCACTAAACGGTCACTAAGTTTACACCACGGTGACCAAATTTCTGTCGGTCACTAATCCGTCACAAATAGTAACTGATAACGGTCCGTCACTAATTTCCCGTCACTATACGCGTGTTTTCTGGTAGTGAAACAACACAGCGAAGAAGAGTCCTCCCACAAGAAAAAGGTAATAGCATTAAAATCTGTGTCTACTAACAAAGATTTGTCTTGCAGCAGTAGCAGTGAAGAGGAAGATAATGAGGGAGATGATGATGAGGCTCTCCTTGTAAGAAAATTCAGAAGATTCATCAACCGAAAGAAGTCATCACATCAAAGGAGAGGCCCCTCAAGTTTCCATCACAAGGGATAAAAGTAAGAAAAGGAAAAATGAGGGGATCGGATGTTATGAGTGTAAGAAGCCGGGGCACTTCAGAGCTGAGTGTCCTTTGCTGAAGAAGGCCAGCAAGTACAAGAAAAAGAAGGTCCTCGTCTCCACCCTATCGGACTCCGATACATCATCATCATCATCGGATGAGGAACAAGAAGAAAAGGCCAATCTATGCTTTATGGCAAACGAAAATGAGGTAACATCTGAAACACATTTAGATTTTACCTTTGATGAGTTATATGATGCGTTTAATGAATTAATGGATGAATATAAGACAATAAGCCTTAAGAATAAAGAGCTAAAACTAACCAATCAATCTCACCTCCATAAATATGATAAATTAGTTAAGGATAAGGATTTTATCACTAAAGAAAATTTAGAACTTAAGACAAGCAACCAAATGTTAATTCAAAAAACTAATACCTTGAGTAAAGATAACGAAAAACTAGCCAAGGAAATTTCTGAACTTAAAAAGGATAAACAAACTATTGGGAGTAATTTCACAAAAGACTTAGATGCACTAAAAACTGAAAAACAAAAGTTGGCACTAGAACTTGAGAAGTACAAGCCTTTTGTAGAAAAATTTACTTATAGCTCTGAAAAATTAGAAATGATACTTAATAGTCAACGAGCTGTGTTCAATAGAGCTGGTTTAGGGTATAAACCTAAAAATAGGCAAAAACTCCTTAGTAATTTCTTTGTTAAGGCAGGAGAAAGCAAAACTAAGAAAATAACATGTTTTTGCTGTGGAACATTAGGACACAAAGCAAATGTATGTGATTATAGAAAAGGAAAATCTAAAAGAAAAATTAAAAGGGTTTGGGTTCCAAAAGAAACCAACATTACTAACCATGAAGGACCCAAGAAAACTTGGATACCTAAAATTGTATGATTTGCGTGTGTAGGAGTGTCTTGCAGCCAAGGTCGACAAAAATTATTGGTACTTGGATAGTGGCTGCTCAAGACACATAACGGGTGAAAAGGATTAATTCTTCACCCTTGAAGCCAAGAAGGGAGGTGCTGTGACTTTTGGAGACAATAACCAAGGTCACATCATTGGTATAGGTAAAGTACAAATTACCCCTTCAACCTTTATTGATAATGTTCGATATGTTGATGGTCTTAAGCATAATTTACTTAGCATTAGTCAATTGTGTGATAGATGTTTTGATGTTTTGTTCAAATCATCACTATGCATCATAACCAACTCAAATGACAATAGTTTAGTTTTTAAAGGAATAAGACGTGGGAATGTGTATGTTGTAGACCTTGAGGATCTTGCCAAACATAACCCATGTTTAGTTGTTAATGAAACTAAGGATAATGATGCTAGTTGGTTATGGCACCGTAAGTTAGGTCATGCAAGCATGGACACAATATCAAAACTAGTTAAAAGAGATTCCGTGATAGGTTTGCCAAAACTAAAGTTTGAAAAGAATAAAATATGTGAAGCTTGTCAATATGGCAAACAATCAAGGAACTCCTTTAAATCCATAAATTGTGTCTCTACATCTAGACCTCTAGAACTACTACACATGGATCTATTCGGACCAACTAGAACCACAAGTCTAGGTGAAAATAAATATGGTCTAGTTATTGTAGATGATTATTCTAGATACACTTGGGTCATGTTCTTAGCTCATAAAGATCAAGCATTTTCAGTTTTTAAGAAATTTCATAAGGAAGTAACAAATGCTAGAGATACTTCAGTCATAGCTATTAGAAGTGACCATGGAACTGAATTTGAAAATCATTTATTTGATGAGTTTTGTAGTAAAAAGGGGATCACTCATAATTTTTCTGCACCTAGGACACCACAACAAAATGGAGTTGTGGAAAGGAAAAATAGAACTCTAGAAGAAATGGCTAGAACCATGTTATGTGAAAGTAACCTCCCTAAGTACTTTTGGGGAGAAGCCATTAATACCTCATGTCATATATTAAATAGAGTTTTATTGAGACCCATTATAAAGAAAACACTTTATGAACTTTGGAAAAATAGAAAACCCAAAGTAAATTATTTTCATGTCTTTGGTTGTAGGTGTTTTGTTCATAATAATGGGAAAGATAATCTAGGAAAATTCGACTCTAAATCTGATGAGGGTATATTTTTAGGATACTCTACAACTAGTAAAGCCTATAGAGTTTTTAATAAAAGAACCCTAGTTATAGAAGAATCTATACATGTTGTTTTTGATGATTCTAGAGATATCTCTTCTAGTAAGAGAGTTAATCTTGATGATGATGCTGAAATTCTTGAAGAAAAGATTGATGAGATGACATTACAAGATGATGAACAAAAATTAATTGGAAATGCATCATCAAGCCAAGAGGCTATTGTGGATCATGGGCTGACTAAGGCTTGGAGGTATGCTCACGGGCATCCTAAGGAATTAATTTTAGATGATCCATCTCAACCTGTTAGGACTAGGGCATCTCTTAGGAACTTAAATAATCATCTAGCTTTTGTCTCACATTTTGAGCCCAAACACATAGAAGAAGCTGAAAAAGATGTAAATTGGATAAATGCAATGCAAGAATAATTAAACCAATTTACTAGAAACAAGGTATGGAATCTAGTTGAACGACCTTCTGAATACTCAATTATAGGTACCAAATGGATATATAAAAACAAACTTGATGAAAATGGAATTGTAATAAGGAATAAGGCTAGACTAGTAGCAAAGGGGTATAATCAAGAAGAAGGTATAGATTTTGATGAAACCTTTGCTCCTGTAGCTAGACTCGAGGCAATTAGATTATTATTAGCATTTGCATGCTCTAAGAATTTCAAATTATTTCAAATGGATGTAAAAAGTGCATTTTTAAATGGGTATATTAATGAGGAGGTGTATGTAGAACAACCTCCTGGTTTTGAAAATCATCAATACCCTAATCATGTGTATAAACTGAACAAAGCACTTTATGGTTTGAAACAAGCACCTAGAGCATGGTATGAAAGACTTAGCAAATTTCTACTAGAACATGAGTTCTCTAGGGGAAATGTAGATACAACACTGTTTCTAAAGAAGAAAAACAAAGATATGTTAGTAGTGCAAATTTATGTTGATGATATTATTTTCGGTGCTACTAACAATCGCCTCTGTGAGGAATTTGCTGATTTGATGCAGAGTGAATTTGAGATGAGCATGATGGGAGAGCTGAACTTTTTCCTCGGGCTTCAAATCAAACAATCTGAAGAAGGGATCTTCATTAATCAAGCTAAATACATCAAGGAGATGCTTAAGAAGTTTAATATGGAGGGAAACAAGTCAATCAGCACACCCATGAGCTCATCATGCAAATTAGACCAAGATGAATCAGGTAAATCTGTAGATCAAAAGATGTATAGAGGTATGATAGGATCTTTATTGTATCTCACTGCAAGTAGACCTGATATCATGTCTAGTGTATGCATGTGTGCTAGATATCAGTCTAATCCTAAGAAATCTCATCTAATTGCAGTCAAGAGAATCTTTAAATACCTAATAGGAACAAAAAATATAGGTTTATGGTATTCTAAAGAATCTAGCCTGAACTTAATAGGATACACAGATTCAGACTTTGCTGGTTGTAAACTTGATAGAAAAAGCACCAGCGGGTCATGTCAATTCTTAGGAGAAAATCTAATCTCATGGTTTAGCAAGAAACAAAACTCGGTTGCATTATCTACTGCTGAAGCTGAATATGTTGCAGCCGGAAGTTGTTGTGCTCAAATCATGTGGATCAAACAACAATTGGAAGATTATGGAATCAAACAAGATAAAATTCCTATTAATTGTGATAACACTAGTTCTATTAATCTAACTAAAAATCCAATCAGCATTCAAGAACTAAACATATTGAGATAAGACATCACTTCATAAGGGATCATGTACTGAATGGTGATGTGACACTTCAATTTGTTTGCACTGATGATCAATTAGCTGATATCTTCACAAAACCCTTGTGTGAAGAGAGATTTAGTGTGCTTAGGAGAGGATTAGGAGTGATTGATCCATCCTAGTGATATTCTCTTCTAGTTCACTGATTTTGATGATTACCTTGTGTTAAATATGGAGTTTCTCATCTATAATCATCCAATCAGATCATAACTTAATGATTGTCCCTTGGTTGGTACGAAAATAGCATGATTTTTAGGTGCGTGCCAGAGTTCGAGTCGACTCGAGTAAGTTTCAGAGTCGGCTCATAAGAGGAGTCGACTCGCACATAGACAGGAGTTGACTCGAGATCGATGGCGGCATAAGGGGAGTCGACTCGCCCATAGACGGGAGTCGACTCGAGGTCGATGACAGCATTAGGGGAGTCGACTCGCGCATATTTTGGAGTTGACTCGAGGTCGAGTCGACTCGCGACTTACTAGAGTCGACTCGCGGTCGGGATCCGAGTTTTTAACCCTAATCCAAGCGTTTAATCAACACTTCTATTCACCGCCTCCACTGTTCACAAACCCTAGAGCCGTCTCCTACTTCGTCTCCGACCGTCGTTAGGGCTTTTCCGTCGACCTTCTTTCGTCCCTTAGGTTTTTACCCCATACCTAGGTCAAGGATGCCTCAAAAAATGGTTGTCCCAAGCCGGAAGAGGCCCCAACCCGCGACCGGTGCCGAGCGACGGTCCAAGGCTCGGAACGATCCCGTGAGGCCACAACCTCCGGTTCGTTCCCCGCCGAGGCCGGTTCCCTCGCGACCGTGCGCCGGGAAGGCGGTCTCCACCGGGAGATACGTCAACTTTGACTATCTCTCGCGGGAGGGCTTCACCATAGGAGATAGGTTGAGGGCCCAAGGTTTAGAGTTCTTTTGTTCATTAGATCTCCCCACATACCCAGGACTAGTTAGGAAGTTCTATGGAATAGTACAAAGGGGAAATGGTGGAATACAGGGAACCGTAGCGGGTGTCCCTCTATTCATCTCTGAGGATTTCATAGCACAAGTCCTGCATCTTCCCCAAGTAGGGGTATCTCCTACACACCCTGAGGATAGGACTAAGGCCCTTACGGCCATTTTAGGGTGTCCACCCTAGTCCCCACTCGATGAGGTGTCCGCTAGTTCACTGTTAGTTGAAATGCGGCTCCTCTTGAGTATCATCTCTAGGACCCTTTTCCCTAAGACCGGCCGCTTTGATTTTGTATCTGAGAGGGACCTAGCCCTTATGTTCTACATCCTTCAGGACACCCCTATTAACTTCCCAAAACTCATTTACAAATACCTTTGTGAGCCACTAGACAGACCTAGGCTCACCCTTCCTTATAGGATGATGTACACCCTGATCTTTAGGGAGTCCGGGATCCCCATTCCTGAGGGGGAACCCTCTCGCGCACTGCGATGGACAGATCGCATGGGTGAGGGAACCCTACATAGGATGGGATTTCATAAGGTAGAGGAAACCTGGGTCAGGAAACCATCCTCCTCCACACCTACTACTAGACACTCCCCCAGTCCTGATCCTGAGTCTGACTTTCCCACCTTTCCCTCCACCTCAGCACCATCCACCTCAGCCGGACCCTCCTCCTCAGCTCCACCCACTCAGCCGATGGAGGTCCGGATTTCTCCTGAGCAGCTCCGGGAGTTGCGGCAGGAGATTGTCCGAGATCTTCGGGACGATCTACTGAGGGAGCTTAGAGGTCCAGCCCCTGCCCCCTCTTCTGCATTAGTTCCCTCCCTATCAGCCGTGACCGAGATGACGGCTCATCTGAGGGAGGAGATCTTCAATGTCAGAAGCCTGATACAAGCCCAATTCTCCAACATGAGCGATGTCACAAGCAACACACGGAAGATGCGAGATGACATCCGACATGACTTTGGCACTCAGAGTCGGGGGGCCGAGCGCTTGGCGAATGTGGTGATCGCCAAGTTGGATACACTTCGGGAAACTCTGACTGAGCTATCCACGACGCACAGTAGGGCCACCTCGGCCATCATCACCCAGCTAGGAAACGTCACTGACGGGGTCAGTCTCCTAATGGAACAATCCAGACTGAGAGGAGGAGCCACATCCTCGAGGAAGCCCTAGCTTATTTTATTTATTTTGACATGTATTTACTGCTTTACTCTTTGTATTCACAAATGTAACTACAAATACATCAATACAATGAGTAGACAATTTTCTTCAATATTGTGCACATTAATCTCTAATTGCTTGTGTGTTCTGCTTACTTCCTTTTTGCTATGATGACAAAAAGGGGGAGAAATATATTGAATAGACATGTAAAGTACATGTAAAGGGAATCAATGAAAATCAATAAAAAGAAAACTTTTAAAACACACAAGAATTTGTTCTTAGTGGATTCGATACCTCGAGGCTCATTATCTCTCTGTTGGGGCTCCTAATGGAGTAATCTTCAGAATCTATTCAAGGGATATTCGGAGATTAGCTAAATCATACTTAAGAACAAATTGGCAGATTTTTCCTCTAAAAACCAAAAACTTAAGTTAAAGTTCAAAAGCTTTCATACACTAAAAGAAATTTCAGAGAATCAAAACAAAGTTGAATGCATGTGTTGAGGGGGAGAATCTGAATTTTTAAGAAAGCAAAATCATTAAATATATATAAGCCAAACAATTGATTGCATGACATGAAGGCTTATATAATTCTAAATGAAAGGGGGAGCTTTAACTTTGAAATTTATTGTTTCACACCTTTCAAGTTTGGATAAATTAAATAACCAGACACTTGAATTCATTTTAAAATTTTATTATAAATTTCCTTGTTTGTTGAGCAATTCACTTTACATATACTCAATGTTTTGTCATCATCAAAAAGGGGGAGATTGTGGAGTGATTGATTATAACCCTATTTGATTTTGATGAGCTCAAAGCATTTGAGTATATCTTTTGTTTACTAATGAATTCAATCTAGTGTTTCAGTAAAAATCTTGTAAATTTGTGGTTAAGTGTCTCTAGATTTGGTTCAAGACATTTTGGATAAGTTAAGAAGTCAATCTGAACCAAAGTCTGAGACTCGAGTCGACTCCGGGATATTACGAGTCGACTCCAAGCGTATCAGAAGCATTGGCACAGGCGCGAGTCGACTCCGGAACATTACGAGTCGACTCCGACTGAGAACAGACGGACGAACAGAAAGACCCAACTTAAAACCTATCAGCGAGTCGACTCCTGAAGAGCACGAGTCGACTCCGATACTTGCCGAGTCGACTCCAGAGTAGTATGAGTCGACTCCAGGGAGTTACAGACAGAAAGACAGAGAAGTCATTTTGGACCCTGAGAGCCGAGTCGACTCCGATGATTGGCAGGTCGACTCCAAAGGAAGCGAGAATCGACTCTCAGTGTTATACAAGGGAAAAGTCAGAGAGCAACTTTCGGACACTGAGAGCCGAGTCGACTCCCGCAAAGCCCGAGTCGACTCCGAGACAGCGCGACCCCAAAAAGACAGAAGACAGTATTTTTGTCTCTGAGACGCGAGTCGACTCCAAGACAGTTCGAGTCGACTCCAAGGCAGCGCTACTCCAAAAAGACAGAAGACTGGTTTTCGGATACTGAGAGCCGAGTCGACTCCCAAACAGTCCGAGTCGACTCCAAGACTGCACGAGCCAAAAGACAGAAGATCGGGAGTTCGGGCTCTGAGCGCCGAGTCGACTTCCAGAATTTCCGAGTCGACTCGAGTGAGCAAAGTTGAAGAATACCTCTATGGATTCCTTGAAATGAGTCGACTCCAAAAGTGCTAGGTCAGCTCCAGACTTTGGGGAGTCGACTCCGGGTTAAGTCGAGTCGACTCCCAGTCGAGAAGACCACTTTAATTCAAATCCGGAACAGTTGCCGAGCCGACTCCAGAAAAGCATGAGTCGACTCCTGCTACAGTCGAGTCGACTCCAGATCGCGCGAGTCGACTCCGATCCCAACGGACACATTGTCAGGATGTGCAGAATGTGCAGAACGGCTAGTAAAGTGTGTCTAACGGCTAGTTTCCGTAGGGAATGGCTTAAATAGCCACAGAGGACTGTAGCAAAGCAGAGAAGTAACATTCCTTTCAAAGAAAATAAGAAATCTTCATCTGCAAACTGATTTCAACGCAAAAAGGAGGAAGAGGGGCATTAACTCCATTCAACCAACTCTTCCCAGCATTAAAGAAGTCTCCTTCAGCCCTCAAGTCTTCAAGACATTCAAGAGGAGATCCAGAGTTCGAGAAGCCCTCCTCTACATCGTCATAAACTAGTTTGAGGGCTCTTAACTTCTCCTTGTTTACATTGCTGAATATTTGCTTTCTTAGAAGCTGTATTTTTCTCTTTGTTCCTTCTATCCATTTGATCTTTACTTGATTCAATCACGGGATTGAATCAAGGGTGTAAAGGTTTGTTGGTGAGCCTAGGTTGAAACCAATGGTGTAAGGGTTCGATTGTGATCCCGGAAAAACAATCGGGTGGTTCTAGTCGGTGAGCCTGGAAAAACCGACCGAGTTCGTTGTGACCTCGTAAAACAACAAGTTTGGTTGTGAGCTTGTAAAACAACCGGCTGTAATCCGAGGGGTTATAGTGAATTCCCAAGTGAGGCTTGGGGAGTGGACGTAGGAGCAAGGGTTAGCTCCGAACCACTATAAATTCCTTGTGTTTGTGATTGTTCTATTGTCCCTTATCTTTATTTCATTCACAGCACATAGCATCTAATTAATCAACTTGGAAAAGGTGTTAATTAGTATTTCATAAATCATTTAATTGTTATAATTATTTTTAAAACCCAATTCACCCCCCCTCTTGGGTTGTCTATCTGGGCAACATAATTTGTACTTAGATTTTTAAATAGTGAATAGTAAGTAATTTATACTTTTTAAATGATTTTGATAGGTACAACGGATTTGCCCAACTGAACCTAGTATTCTTTGGGCAAATAGAGATAAGTGACCTGGCACAAACCTTATTAATTTGAAATTACCAATCAATTTTAAGTATGAAATTATGAATTATATTTGACATGATTGATCCTACATTTTTTTAAAATATTCATAACTCAGATGCAACAATGGCAAACAAAACAATCACAATTTCACCTCTGTAACCTACAACAAATTAGAAACTCCTTAGTTGCATTATTTGACCTGGAACTAATGAGACTCTTCTGAGAACAAATTGTGCATTGCTTCCATATTTATGCCCTAGATTGAAAGGCTACTAATTTTCAAACCTTGCTTGTGAAAATTGAAAAGTTCGAGCGTGGAATCATTGATGTAGTTCTTGACATCAAAGAAACCTCTGCAGTCCGGCGAAAATTATCCAGCTGTGGATGCACTGCCTAGAGTAGAGAAACCAAACTCTAGAAGTGCAATGCCTGTTTATGGGACGTTCACCAATTCAGCAGATATTGTTAAGGTTCGCATGGCTATCAGCAGCCCTACATCCTTATATAACCCACTATACGCTAGCAAGAGGAATATCCCATATGCATGTATGCCGCCATGAGTGGCTATTTAATACAGTTCATCAGAAGGTGATAAATCTTTTAGAATTCGGCCAAAAGCAAATTTTTATTTAATACAGTTCATCAGAAGGTGATCATATAAAAATTAAAATAATAATATGGGGCTAATGTACTAGAATTCGGCCAAAAGCAAATTTTTCGGTGAATATATGTTGCTGCTAAGCTATACATTTGAAAAGGTGCGGGATAGAATGGTGCAAATTTTAGGCGAAGCAAAAAATTGGGCTTAATTTATGACAGCAGATTCAGCTAGATATGTTCAGAAAAGCTGCTTGATTCTCATCTCGGAAATAACCTCACAACATTGGCATCACACGTTGAAAGACGTTGATCTATCTTTTAGAAAAAGGCCGGCTCAGATTGGAATATAAAGCTTATATAGTTGTACATTAAAGATACAAAAATCCTTCAAATTACTTATTAGATTGTTCAGCTTGTTGAATAGTTTAACGGAACTACTTACATACCACTATTTTTTATAAAATCTTTTTATTACTCTTTTGTATATTTCTTTCTTACAATTTTTTTATAAATAATTTTTATAAACTCCTTTTTTTTTAAATAAAGGTCCGGTTCCTCCTTCATAAAAAATAATAATAATAATAATAATAATAATTTGTTACAGCAAGCGTAGGCTACCGTACAGCGTGTAGAGCCCCTGCGGCCCCACCGGACGAACCAATCCTTAAGAAGCTACAGTGGCCTCAGTACGGAGGATCTGGGTTTCGTTTAATCGTTTTAAAAGCTTTAATCCCATACACCACCCGCCAAAACGGCCTCCGAAGTTTCTCTCCCCGACGCCTCTCCGACGCCGATGCTAATCTGATTTCAGAGAACACACCATAAGAGAAGGAACTCCCCTGACGAACGCCCTCAAACCCTAGAACTCTAATCGGCGATGAGGTCCCCGGAAGACGCGCCGGAGGAAAGACCCCACAACCCGCCGGCGGCCGCCATGCCGCAGCGTTCGGCCGGCAGGAGGAAGGGCACGCCGAACCGGCCGTGGCTGGTGGTATCGGACTCCGGGAAGGAGCGCTTCGAGGAGGTGGGGAAGCACTCGATCATGCGGCGAACGGGTATTCCGGCGCGGGATCTGAGGCTCTTGGGCCCTCTGCTGTCCTACCCGTCGACGATTCTGGGGAGGGAGAGGGCTATCGTGCTCAATCTGGAGCACGTCAAGGCCATCATCACGGCCACCGAGGTGTTCATCCCCAACTCCAACGACCCCACGGTCGCCCCTTTTGTCCACGATCTCCACTCCCGGCTCTCCAGTCCTTCCGGCGCTGCTCCTCATCAGGTAGTGATGTTGTTCTTCTTTCTTCTTTTGGATCTGTTTTTTGTAATCTACTTTGAAAATCGGATCTTTGTTGTGATTTTGGGTTCATTTGGTCGAGACAGAAGATACGATGCCTGCATTTCCAGTTATTTCTTCTGGATTTCTAATCATTAAATCCTAGTAACAATTTAGATAAGCGCAAAAGATTAAAAGTTATGGTTTCAAAGTTATGATCTTTTCAATGTTAACTTCTATGTTTGCATCAAAATAAGCTTTTTGAGATTTTTTTCCTCCATAATATTGATTGGAATCTGGAGGAGAGACGGAGAATTTTTTTCTTTCTTTATAACAAATTTCTTCCCTTCATCAAGCTTTAAAGAATTTTGATACAAACTCTATCTTCTTTCCTTTTTTTTTCTCCATAAAAGGCTAGGGAAAGCCCACAAATAGTTTAGACTGATACTCTCTTGTTTACCCAAGATTAGATTTGTTGCAGCAATCATTTTGCTTCGATGAAGTGATTATAAAATGCTGTTATATCTGAAGGTTGCAGAGTCCAGGAACAAGGGTGTTGTTACCCTTTGAGTTCAGAGTGCTTGAAATCTGCCTTGAATCCAGTTACAGGCACCTTGAAGCTGAGGTATGCATTTCACCTTTTTTCTTTCTTGAGATAGGATCAAATTGTATTTGCTATTCTGCTTTGATGTGTTTGAAACTCTCACACCTTGTATGGCTGCCTACTTTAATTGGTGCGACATAGTGGCTGTTAATTGCAATATAAAATTTTTTCTCCTCTTTGGTGAGTAGCTACAATGTAAATTTTACTAAGACATTATCTCTAGGTTGTCATGTATTTTCTCTACCCATTATAGTATATCTGTTTTTTCTCAAAAAAAAAAACCATTATAATATGTCAACAACAACAAATAAAATTATCAAACTCCAATCCCAACTATTTTGTGATTTATTTTCTCCAAACTACTTTCAAAATGCTACTCTTCTTTGTGTGCACACATGGTGCATCCATGTGCACGTGTGTGCACACATGGTGCATCCATGTGCACGTATGTGCACATGCATGCATGTTCATTACCTCCTTCCCTACTCTTTTAACGAACCCCTTTGTTTACAAGTTATACATGCCTATATCATTGTTCTTCAATACTTTGCTTTCCATAGCAGTACTATTCTCCCCATCCTTCACCTTATCTATTTTGTTTTTACCAAACATTTGCCTCGACATTCTTAACAATCCTGCCCACAATTTTTGAGCGAGCTCTCATGGTTTCCCTAAATTCCATTTTTTTCCAAAAAAATTGGGCTTATTGTTGCCTTATGAAATCCCATCATTATGTTTTTTTTAGAAAATTCTCTCAAATATTTCAGAAAACATGGCATAATTTGATAACCTATAAATGCCCACTCAATTCATCAAGAAAACTCCAGCTCTATAAATCTTCATCCATATCTACATTTCTACACATCTTGGCCATCAATTTTGATCAAGGACTTCATTTTTGTTCATTTTTTGCCATGTATATATTTCCTACACTTTGTATGTGAGGATCCGTGCGGGCATGTGTTTAGTCCCACAACGGTTATTCGCTGAGTAGATCTTGGGTACTAATACAGAATCAAAGAACACAAATAATGTTAGAAGTATGCCCTAGAAGCCAACGTGGCTGGCGCATATTTGTAATATGGGGCATAAATTTGTAATTTGACACTTATTAATAAATAAAATTGGGCAATTTATTTTTCATTCATATTTGTATGTGTCCATGAATCGTCCAAGAAATTAATAGATGATGACACATAATTTCAAGGAGTTGAGAATTTGAGGCATGTGTCATTAGGGATTAATTTCTAAATGCTCCTAATCGATGGATCCATCACGAGGGACGGTGATCGATCCGCTGAGATTAGTGCACAGATCACTTAGTCAGATGGACGAGTCTAGAGTCCACGGTGTAGAGACACTGAAGTGATTATGCAAGTACTTGTTAGAGAACAAGGTACTGAGCGTGACCAAAAATAGTAGTCACATGGATGTCTATCCACTCGTCAGTGACTACTTATGCTGCAGTTGTATGACTGGTCCTTTGACCTGCGATGCCTCAGCTATTCACTGTGAGGTTGTTGTAGTTTGACGAGCATGTGAACTTGGGCCCTAGTCATTTGGGTCCTTGAAGTGCGAATTGGCTGCAGTAGGTTCATTTTGGAATAGGGTTGCATCTAGATGGGATCCAAGCTCTGGGGCAAGGTTATAAGGCTCACCTTGATAGATTATGAGTGATCCTATGTGATTTATGAGACTGAGTTCGATAAATTTCTGGCCAGATATTTTGGAAAAAGAGTTTTCCATATCTCGAACTGGAAGTCGTATAAATTTGACATATGACAGACGATGGGGTTTGACGAGATATCCATAACCTCCGTCACGTCAGGATTCATGATAGAGGGACTGTATTGTACGCTAACTGCACCAAAAGGTTCAGATAGTTCATTCTGCTGGGTTGCCACCACATACTGCTAGGTGTCACTAGTGAGACTCGAAGGCATTTACTTAGTGATCAGTGAACCCTAAGAGTAGAACTGAAATCGTTTCAGTCCACTGAAAGAAGTTTCAGTGATATTGAGATGGAGATCTCAATATTTCTCACTACCAGTCAGAATAGAACCTACAGGGTCACACACATAGAAAATTTAATTAGTCAGACTAACATAATTATGATTTGGAATCATAATAGAAATCAATCATCAATATGATTGGTGATTGAATTAACCCACTAAGTATTAGTGAGTTAATGGAAGAAGAATTAAGTGGAATTGATTGCAATTGGATTGCAATTGGGCTGATTTAATGAGCCAAATCAAATTGGGTTCGACCCAAATTGATTTGGGTTCATGATTGGGTCAATTTGAATAAACCAAAGTTTGTGCAAATTTTAAAGACCATATGTTGTCGTAGGATGAATATGACTTAAGTCATGTTCACACTATGCGGACTTTAAAGTCCACATGGCGTCGTAGGATGCATGCTCCCAAATCAATTAATTCTCCTAATGAGATTAGGAATCCTAATGTGATTAGAAAATTAATCAATTGATTAAATAGACATATGTCATGCATCTATGAGCACAAGGATTGGATACTTGGCATGAATCCAAGGGTGGGTTATAGTCCCATACTCCTAATAAGATTAGGAGCCCTAAACCCAATCTATAAAAGGGTAGCAAGGGAGAAGTTATGAATTAATTCTCTCCTCTTCCTCTCCACGCCTCCTCTTCTTTCTTCCTCCTTCTCCACGGCAGCAAGGGGTCTTCATCCTCCTCTTCTTCCACGGTAGCAAGGCAAGGAAGATCCACGTGCAAGGTTCCTCCTTCCTCTTCCTCCATCGCGAGCAAGGTTGAAGAAGAAAGGGTTCTTCTTTAAGAAGGTATGTTGCAGATTTTTATCTTCTAATCTATATGATAGTCATGAGAGGTCTTTGCAAGGAGCTAGTACTCCAGTAAGACCTTATCTCAGATGATTAGATCCTCGTGTGGATACCTGTAGAGGCCGGATAATTGTGTAGCTCAAACAGGAACCTAGATAGATCATCAGGCTGCGGTGTTCTTCACCTGCAGAATTTTTGAAGATGAGATCTTCAAATTAATTTCTTCTAATTTTAGTTTCAGTTTTTTGAATCTTAATCAACCTTCCTCAGATCCTAATCTTCCTTCCATAATGAATTCAAAGATCTTCTGGATTTGGATCCAGAAAAATTTTTGAATTCTACGATCCGAGGCGCGTTCATACGATGAACGACATTCCGTTCGAATTCCGCTGCGAACGTCGCATCAAACGGGGCATAACTCAGCAAATAATACCTTCCAACTAGCCATTTTGGGTGAGGTCTTGAGTTGTTATAAATGGTATCAGAGCGAACCCGACCCATAATCTGTGTGAACTAGGAAACACTGCAGCACGGATCCATTGGACTGACCACAAGCCGATCATGGTGTTTGTGATTAGATTTGAATGGATTTGAACTTTTAGCCTAACGAGGATGTCAGGGCTTGAACGGAGGAAGTATGTGAGGATCCGTGCGAGCATGTGTTTAGTCCCATATTGGTTATTCGCTGGGTAGATCTTGGATACTTATACATGATCAAGAAACCCAAATAATACCTTTCAGCTAGCCATTTTGGATAAGGTCTTGGGTTGTTACATTGTATTACTCTATCAACGTTTATATCCTTATACTCGACCTAACCTTGTTGGTGAACAAAAGCCAGACAATAACAAAAACAATCGATTTGGTTGGATCTAGAATATTCTGAAAGAAATATCTGCTTTTCGGTATTCAAATTTTAGCTCAAGGTGATCTGCTATGCTACAACAAAGATTCTTTCATAGGATAGAATAAAGATAAACCAGTTGTAAAATGGAGAGAAGAAGATTAGTGTATATAGAAGATAGAAAGTGGAGACAGGCTGGAATTAGACCTCGGTTGGCTCTAGGCTCGTAAGGTCAAGTTGGCTTTATATCAAGCTATGTACTTGATCCAAGAAAGTTTACATCAGGCTTGGCATGGAAACCAATGGGCAAAAAATTTAAGATTGTGTTAGAGCAAGCTTGGCCTAACCTATGGCCCAAGCCCAAAACTCGAGCTCGACACCTAGCTAGAAGATGCTTCCAATTGATCCTCTCATCTCTATGGCCCTTGGTGATCTATCTCTTCTGTACACGTTGAACGGCATGGTAATGAAAGTGGACGGCTTGCCCTGACGGTCTCTCCTCTTACGTGTCTCTTCTATTCTCCTCCCTCCCTAACCCTACTGCTAGTGCCTAATGGCCATCTCCTCACCCTCTACCAATGCTCCCATCACCACCTCCCCCTCCCCTCCTCCCCCTTATTAGCCTAGATGCACAAGGATAATTGATAAATCAATAATTTAATATTTCTAATATTCATAAACAGTAAATAAGGAAAATAAACTAGCAAATTATTTACTTACCACGTCTTCCCCGTCAGTGCGCCTTCAGGAAAGAAAGAAAAGTATGTTCATGCTTGCAGATAGCTCAAAAGAAACTCAGAAAAATAATTGAAATTATGAGGAGAAGTGAATAAGAATGAGAGAGAGAAGAGAAATTTTTATGTGTCTTTGAAGTGATCCCTAGAGCCCTTTATATAGGCTCGTGGGCCGCCCAAAAAAGATAACAGGCACGTCAAAAGAAGCAAACGTGGGCCAAAAGAAGCAGAATCTTTTCCAAAGAAGAAAAGAGCTCGTTGACTCAGTCTAATCGCGCGAACTGCACGCGATCGCATGCGGACAGGACAAGTGGTAAGCATCCAAGCACAAGCAAGGGGTCAAAGAAGGAAGGAACGCGTGTAGAATCCATGGAGGAGTCCGCGGACTCTTCCATAGAGGCCAGGCAAGCAGAAGCATGAGCGGCCAAGATGCAACAGGCCGCCGGATCAAAGGAGCATAAGAAGACATGTCATCAATCTGTGGGAGCCAGCAAATTCAGCACATGGCCGCAAGGAATCTGACTTAGTTTGGATCCCCTTGCATCTGATTAGGAAGATCATTTGAATTTCAAATTGTTGCCGCCAATAAGCTTATTCAGCACATGGGCATTAGGTCTATATAAAGAGCGCGAGAAGAAAAGAAATCGAAAAAAAATGCGGAGATTAAATGTGGTGCGATTTTCAAAAAGGTTTAAAATATTTAATTTAATTCAACAATCTCCCATATAAATTAAATAATTAAATAATTTAAAAATTTAAATAAAGTGCTGATATTATTTAATAGGTGTAGGTACCTTTCGGTTTGAACCTTCACTTAGTGACAATTGATTACCTCTGTGAAGCCAAGGTGGACTATGTTTTGAACCTTGGTTCATGGCTCAGATTTCATCAATAGCATACATAATATAGCATGAATAATGCTCGAAGCGGGTTTGCACCTTACGGCCATGCGCAGGTATCTCTTCATATGTGTTATTAGGGAACAACCCATTTTTCACAGTCGCGGCCTCACGACTACATACATCTAAGTGAATCCTCAAAAGGGTACAAGTAAGTAGGTACCCTGCCTCATGGATCTCAGATTCATTAAGAGTAAAAACTCAACCTAACCCTTGCTTTTTATAGGCACTATTGGTCTAGGGATGGAAAAAACAAATAGTGCTCCTTATTAGTCATCTATCTAGTTTGTTTCTATCTATTGAACATTTTCGGATTGGGTTACCACCGTGGTGACTTTACTTATGGGCATAGCCCCATCCCCCTCGACAACTCTAGAACCACTGTTCTAGATAATCCTTTGGTAAGCTGATCAGCTAGATTTCTTTCGGATCTTACAAAATTTAGTGCAATCAAGTTATTTATTAATTTGTATCTCAATGATTTATGATGCACTTTCAAATGCCTATTCATTTTCACATTTGCATTTTCTTGATTGCATTTATCTATAGCAGATTTGCAGGCACAATGAACAGATATAGAAGGTAATGGTGAAGTTACAAGAGATAAATCTACCAGTAAATCTCTAAGCTACTCAGCCTTAATGCTACTGGTATCTAGAAAAATCATTTCAGATTCCATGGTGCTTCTAGCCACTACAGTTTATTTGGTAGATTTATATGATACAGTTGCACCTCCTAAAAGAAAAATAAAACCAATGGTGGATTTGGTGTCAACTGTATCACTGATCCAGTTGGCATCACTATAGGCTTTCAGACAGCAAAATAACCACAACAGTATAATCCTAGAGATATGGTACCCTTAAGGTACCGGAAAATTCTTTCTAGAGCAGTCCAATGATCATTATTAGGGTTGTGAGTATATCTACTCAGTCGGTTCACAGAGTATGCAATATCAGGTCTAGTATAATTTGCAAGAAACTCTAGAGAACTAATGATCTAAGCATACAAACTTTGATTGACTAGATCACCTAAGTTTTTATTTAGAAAAAGAGATGGATTATAGGGAGTTGATATAGGATGACAATCATAGTAGTAAAACTTTTTAAAAATCTTCTCCACGTAGTGGCTTTGGGATAAAGTTATTCCATCTTCATTCCTTATAATTTTAGTATTTAGGATTAGTTTGGCTTCTCCTAAATCTTTCATGTCAAATTTTAGAGATAAAAATTATTTTACTTTTTTAATAATTTCCAAGTCTATTCCAAAAATTAGGATATCATCTAAATATAGACATAAGATTATAATTTTGTTATTCTTCTTTTTATAATATATGCATTCATATGTATTATTAATTTTAAATCCATTAGTTAGGATTATTTCATCAAATTTAAGATGCCATTATTTGGGAGCTTGTTTTAGACCATAAAGAGATCTAATATTTTAGCTTTGATAAGATAAATGTGACAGTATCTAGAAAGGTCATCTATGAAAGTTACAAAATATTTGTTTCCACCCCTTGAGGTTCTTTTTGAGTCACATACATCACTATGTATGAGTTCAAGGAGATCAGAATCTCTACTTACAGAGTGGAAGGGTCTTTTAGATAATTTGGCCTCTACACATATCTCACATTTATCATTATTCTTAAGTTCTAATTTTGGGATTAAGTTCAAGTGCATTAATCTTTTAATTGAACTATAGCTTACATGTTCTAGCCTACCATGCCAGACAACAGGAGAGTCAATATGAAGAACAATAGAATTTTTATTCATAGATGGAATAATTATATTGAGTTTAAACAACCCATCACAAAGAAAATCTTTTTCGATGAAAGAGACACCTTAGGTTACTACAACTTTATTTGATTCAAAAACAATTCGGTATCCTTGCTAGACAAGCAAGGATCCACTAAGTAGATTTCTACGGATGTCTGGAATGTGGTGCACGTCTTGCAGAGTGAGGATCTTCCCAAAGGTAAGTGTCAGATCCACTCGTCCCACTCCAAGCACGCGCGCCACAGCATTATTACCCATGGTCACAATTTCTCTACATGAGACCTGATAAGATGAAAACCAGGAGCGATCAGAACAAACATGTTTACTAGCTCCGATATCAATCCACCAGTCAAGTGCTAATTGGGTCATGTTAACTTTAGGTATGAAGAAAACAGACATGATAGCTGTCCCAGAAGAGTCAGCCCCACAGGTCACCATGTTGGCCTGGGCGCCAGAAGTGGCAGGACCCTTACTTCTAGGTTGACGAGGAGTAATAATCTTGTAGAAGCATTAGTTGGCCATATGGTTGGTCCGACCACAGACAAAATAGCAACGAACAGATTCTCCTTCTTTCTCTTTCTTCTGGTTCTGAGAGAAGTTGGATCTTCTGTTGTTAGGCTGAAAGGAGTTTTTATAGTTGAATAATTTCTTCTTGAAGGACTTGTTGTGGTTAGGACGGAAAGAGCGATTTTGATTTTTGGATTTGGGCTTGGATTCAACATTGTTGACTTTGGAAAAGGATTGGAGGAGTGGAATTTTTCTCTAAAGCGATGTTGTTCTTCAATCCAAATAAAATTTAGGACTTGAGTTAGAGACAGATCACACCTTGAGTGTGGCTCAAAGTCTTGACAAAGTCTGACAAGGTAGAGGAAAGTTTGTCTATAATATAGGCAACTTGGAAAGACTCGTCTAGGTGGGTTCCATTTGCCTGAAGTTGAAGAATCAGGGTTTCATATTCATGGATTTGATCATTCATAGGTTTGGAATGAACAAATTTAAACTTGCTAAAGTCAGAGGCTTTGAATCTCTTTACCCCAGCATCATCAAATCCATATTTATTTTCTAAGGTATCCCAGAGAACCTTGGTACTCTTAGCTATATAATAAATATCATAAAGCCCATCAGAAAGGGCTAATAGGATTCTATAAAGACAGTGATAGTTGGTTTCTTCTGAAGTCCAAGTGGAGGAGGTGGAGAAAGGAGTAGGGTTTGGGTTGCTGTGAGTAGCAGGTCGTGAAGCAGATGGGTTAGACCCATTACTGACCTCAGTAATGCTCTCACCAATGGCTGAGATCAAGCCTAGGGTGGTGAGCCAGAACCGTATTTGATTCTGCCACCTCCTAAAGTTTTGACTATCAAACTTTTCAGGTTTAGCACTAAGATTTTCAGATGTGTGGGAAGCTATTAATTTGTAGCTTAACACAATTTTGACACCCATGAAAATGAGAAGATTTATATCAAATTATTGCACTAATATCTATTTTAAACTTTATATGTATAGTTGAAAAAATTCAAAGAATAACAGCCAGATCAGCTCCAGATCAGTGGTGGAGCACTTGGCTCACTTAAGTACCAGCCTTTCTTAGGCACGTAGACCTTTTTGATAAGCTTTTCTTAGACACCCGTTTTTCAATAGATGATTTCACTAGATATCGTTCAATTTTATCCTAAGTGCAATATTAAGCTAGCTCCTATGAATTAACCAATATTCGAATTTTTATTTGAATGGAATCTGGAAATTCTTCCGTGAGGAGTCCAAATGAAGGTATTAATAAACCTCTTAGAGGCTAGGCAATCTAATATTTTGCTTGAAAAAATTAAGTACTAAAGTAAAGCTAGCATAGATGTGTAATAGCTAAAATATAACATTTGCAATTATGCAGCAAAATGTATAATAAATATTGCAATTTAAAATCTAGTACTAACAGTACATATTGACACTAGAATGGGTGGTGGGGAACAAGATGTGCAAGGAAGCTCAAGAGGAGAAAGGCTTTGCATGCATCAACGTAAACAGCGAATGCTGCAGCTTGACCAATGGCTAGGGATACCGCTGCAAATGTGCCCAAGGCTACCAAGGGAACTCCTATCTTCAAGGCGGATGTGAAGGTAAGATGATCACATGGCCTCTTTTCACCTTTGCATTTTTCTTCTCCCTCCCATGGGATAATTGAGTAGGGATGCACGCACGGTTGGCTTATACATACATAGATATGTATATAGTGTTAGCCTAGATGCACAAATATAATTAATAAATCAAAAATTAAAATTTTCTAATATTCAAAAACAATAAATAAGAAGAGTAAACTAGCAAATAATTAACTTGACAATAGAATAATAAAATAAAGAAAGAGAGAGAAGATGGCCTGTGGATCGAAGCATGCTGATGCGTTGTTCCAGAAAAGTTTATGCCCCATACGCACGGGTCTACTGGCACAGATCTCCTAGAGATACAACGACCCAGTACAGAACCACGTCTTCCCCGTCAGTGTGCCTCTAGGGAAGAAAGAAGAGCCCGTTCACGCTTGCAGATAGCTCAAAAGAAACTTAGAAAAATTATGAGGAGAAAAAAAATTTTCTTTTTTTCTTTTCGCCCCAATGATTCCTAGAGCCCTTTTTATATAGGTTCTTGGAATAGGAAGAAGAGAAATTTTTCATTATATTTGAAATGATCCCTAGAGCCCTTTATATAGGCTCAGGCGCGTAAAAAAAAGCAGACTCTTCTCCCGTAGATTGATGACGTATTTTCTTATGCTATTTTGATCCTGCGGCTTGTTGCATCTTGGCCGCCCATGCATCCTTCCTTCTTCGGGGGGCCTTTCCATGCTTGCTCTTGTGCGTGGATGCATGATACTTGTCATGACTTGCTTTCTTTGGGGATCTTTCCATGTTTGCTCTCTTGCTTGTGCATGGATGCTTGCCACTTGGCCGTTGACCAAGTCAAATGTTTGGTTTTCAAATTTTAAAATATTTGATTTAATTCAACATATAGATCATCCATAGATACATGCATGCATAGATAGATACATACATACATACATACATACATACACATGTATATACATACATAGATACAAACGTACATATATACCTATACATATGTTCATACATACATATACATACATAGGTATGTACTTGAATCTTGAACTACTCTGTTTCCATCTTTCATTTCTTCTTTATGCCTCTCACACCTTTGTTTAGGCCAACTTGATGCTACCTACAGCCAATATATATGTAGCCCACTTGACGTACTTGGTTTGACCCTTAGCTCAAACCTGATCTCTTCCCCCTCCTTGCCTTTCTATACTTCTATTTCCTGATTTCGTTTGCTTTTGACATTAGTATATTGGCTTCAGCATGATGGATAATTTACAACAATGACAACTTATCTTGGATCTGTTGAGAATGACATGCAATAAATTTATTCCTTTCCCTTCCATTTTAGGGAACATCAATGACACTACTATGTACAAGGATTCCTACCTGTTGACACTGGGAACCGGCCTGACCAAGGCGCTGAGTTAATGAAGATTGCTAGAGATTTCAGCTCATCTGCCTTCTGGATCGCTGCATGCCTCCACGATAATGCTTTGGTGGCCTATGTTCAATCGGCGGTGATCCCAACGTCGAGCGCCCATGAATCAGCATTGGACAGTAGAGGAATAATTTTGGGTGGTGCTATGACGCTGGCTCCAACCTGAAACAGCAAAAACAAAGATTTATCCTAGGGTGTTGCCTAGAGACCCAGTGCCCTTGCTAGTGTTTCAATTCATGTCAAATGGAACCCTCTCTTACCACATCCATGGCGAAGGCCGTCGAGGCTCGCTATCCTCAGAAAATTGAGCGAGCATCACTGCAAAAGTTGCTAAAGCACTAGGCTACCTTCACTCATCAGCCTCCACTCCAATCATCCACGAAGATATAAAGTTCACCAACATACTCTTGGACGACATCTACACAGCCAAAGTTCCGGATTTTGGTACTTCAAGGTTGGTTCCATTTGATCAAAACTATCTTAATTACTTCACTGGTGAGAGAAACATTTGGGTACTTGGACCCAGAATACTTCCATTCCAGTCAATTCACAAATAAAAATACTTGTCGAGCTCTTGATAGGTAAGAAGGTTGTCTCGATGAATAAATCTCAAGAATATAGCAGGCTTGTGAAACATTTCATTTCTTGCATGAATGAGGGTCGACTTTGGGAGATTCTCAAGGATCGCATCCTCCGTGAGGGATCTATGGAGCAACTAATGGCAGTGGCGGAGCTTGCCGAATAATGCCTTCTTATTGAATGGAGAGGAGAGGCCAACAACGAGGGAGGTGGCGATGGAGTTAGAGGGTCTGAGAACGTAAAATTAGTTAAGAGAGCCACTCTTGAGTGAGCCAACATTTTATGGTGCTAGCAACACAACTAGCGATGGCGATTCTTCCTATAGCGGGTTCGTACCATTCAACATCACGAGATAATTACCGAACAAAAGATAGCCAGGATTCTTTGTGGTGCACGGGCCATACCATAGAACATCATGCAGCCTTCGATAGCCACCATCAAAAGATAGATGACAATTAAACAAGGCGATCCACGAGTACCTATCATACTATACAAAGTGCACATTGTTTGATGGCCGTCCATCTTCTATAACTGCACAAGTGGGATAGTCTATTGATCATATCCATATACTCTGCTAATTAATTATGATTGTTTTTATCATGAGTACATCGTCAATGCTGCAATAAGTAGCTCCCGTGTCGAATCTTTTCTGCAGAATTTATTTACCGTAAGCTTCTATTCAACTTTGTTTTCCAATGATTCCCCTATAGCATTTGGCAAGATCTGATGAGTTAATTAAAGGCATGCCATTTTGGATTAACTTCAGTCAAGAATAACCAAGCCTGTGCTGGATTTACATCGAAATTTGAGCTATCCAACATCAGATTGAATTAGCGTACAACCAGGAGTCCCAGTGCATGATACTAGACAAATCAAAAACGGCATCGCTGCACAGATAGTCTGGCCCAGGTTGGGTTGGTTTGGGCACGACAGGGTAGAATTGTTTTTGGATGGGCTTGGGCTTCGCCATTGACTACTCTTCTTTGGTCAGGTGAAGCCCATCTCCAGTACACAAATAATTCTCTTGCTACATGGCAAGAGGGTTTTGGTGCAATTTATTTGATTTTGCGAAATATGACAGGGCAATTGACTATAGCAAGAGGCTCTCTAAGCTTTTTTCCAACTTTATCTGACATTCACCATGCATGACTCTTTAATAAATACTAATATAGCAACAAACAATTCTCACAAATAATCTCCACACAATGATGGGTGAAGCTCACATTCTAGGGTTATGGGATCCCACTGTACGAAACTTGATGCAGAATAACATGATTTTAGCACTCCTTTTTACAGAATATTGAGAGCAAATTTAGATTTTGAAGTTACATTTTTCATTTAGTTGTATATTAATCAATTGTATTGTTGGCTGGCCTTTCAATGTAGATACAATATAATGTTTTCCGATGGAACGAGTTCTATAGATTCTATATAGCACTAAAAATATTGATCAGGCCTGATTACCTTGTACATAACTCTAGTTGAAAATATTGTATAATAATATTGTCACAAATATGTATGTGCATAACTTAGTATTAACCTCCCAATAGTTGATAGCTTAGATGGTTGATATCCATCTCTCCAAATTAAGAGGTCTATGATTCAAACTTGAGTGATGGTGAATAACCACCATATTTTTAAAACTAATATTACCTTTCTATAATTGAGCATTAAAATATGAAATTATATACATGTGTCATGGGGATCGCATACATTATTGTACATATTTGATCTTGAATATGTAAATGGCTAAGAAAGAGATCCACTTTGTTGAAGGCTACCAGACCAATAAAGTGTTTTTCTACGGTCGCCAAAGTAGTTGCATATCATTTGTGACCGAGTTTTCTTTATACAATAATAAAACTCCTATTGATTATCAAAATTATTTACATCCTATTTTTTTACAAAAATTGTGAGAGTGGAAGGGAGGGAAATCCTCGGGCATTTTAATAGCTATATTCCAATACTCGAAAATGTAGCATTCATGATTTAAATCCACGATCTCTAGTTACTAAGCAGAGAGACATGGTCATTGATTTAAATCCCTATCTATTCTCTTCCTTCTCCCATTCTTCCCCACTTGTTTTTATACCTCTTGGTGGCGTGGGAACAAGATTCTAGCCGTTAGACACAAAAATAGAGCCGTTGGAGCTTTGCAGAAACTAGTCGTTATGTTGTCCATCATGCTGGGGTCGACCCGAGCAAATCTGGAGTCGACCCAAGTTACTGTTCATCAGGCTGGGGTCGGCTCAAGCTTTTCTGGGGTCGGCTCCAGCTACAGTAGGGTCGGCCCCTGCTACAGTGGGGTCAGCCCTCTCAGAAAATTCAGAAGCTTGTTTTTCTGACTTTTCAGACCAGGGTCGACTCATGCTTTCTTGGGGTTGACCCATATTACAGTAGGGTCGACCCAAGCTACAATGGGGTCGGCCCTCTCAGAAATTCCAGAGACATATTTTTGAGTTTTGAAGCTGGGGTTGGCTCATGGTCTCTTGGGGTCGGCTCAAGGTTTTCTGGGGTTGGCTCCACCTAGGGTCAGCTCAAGGAAACTTGGGGTCGGCCCTCTCAGTAAATTTCAGAAGGCTGTATTTTCAGATGGCTGAAACTGGGGTCGGCTCGAGCTTTTCTGAGGTCGACCAGAGATCTGTGCTATTTGTGCCAGAGTGTGCCAAATTGTGCCAGGATCGACTCCATCTCTTCTGGGGTCGATTCTAACCCTGTTTTTCTGCATCTTTAGGTTAGATTTGCACATTAAACATATAAAAGAAGTAACAACATAGCAAATCATTTTTTTCTCTTTAGGATGCTTGGCACGTTAAAGTTTAAGCTCATTAAGCATGTAAATGACAGAGTTAAGTTTCAATCAAAAGAACATGACTCTAAGGTATATTTACTCTAAATTAGTTCTTTCCTCAAGTTCTTCCAATATAATTTATTTTAGATGTGTTCTTGAAAGTTCTTTTAAATATATCAAGCAAAGCGTATCAAGGATGTATCAAATCTTTCTTCCTTACTTACTTATGTATTAGATCAATTGAATTGAAAGCATTAGTATTCCATTTGACCTCAATGGCTTTGTAAACATCAAAATCACACTAGGATCCTCACCAACCATTTGGGGGATTAGTAACTCGGCCTCCGAGGTCCGGGAGTTCAAGAACGAACTCCGGAGGAATGAAAAATCGGGCTCGAATCGAGCCCAGATCTTCACCGGTCATGAGCGAGCCGGGTCCATACGGGCTCGGGCCCACCTCAATTCCGTCCTCTTCTGAGGCATCGAACATCGATGCTCTCATCGGCGAGTCCATTGCCCAAGTTTTAAAACTAAAAAGGAGGAGAAAATCGAAAAACTCTCCGAGCGATCGAAAGAAAGGATAAAATGCCTACTCGAAAACTCGCCGAAAAAGATAGATGAGCAAAGAAGGAGAATGACCCCCGGAAGGGAGAAACAACGGATGACGCAAAGGCTAGCCAAGAACTCCCAAGAACGCCTGGAAGAGAATTCCAACACTCCGGTGACGGCGGCTAGATCAGGGCAGGAGGAAGGTCAAGTAACGATCCTACCACCCCTTTTTCAAGCCTTATATAGGCCACCGCAGCGGCTCCGATCGGGCGACCTAAATAATCATACGGTCTGAAATCCGCCATGTGGCGAGCCCTAAGGAGGCCTCAACAAATCTCTCCGAATCACCTCACTAAATGTGAATCATTATGGAGGGCGCTCCGGAGCTCGAAATATTGATGATTGACCTCCCGCCTTCCGCCGGATGAGATGCATCGGAGAATGGAGCATTAATAGCCGACTCTTCATGCTCCGCCAAAAGGAATGCTTCGGGGAATGGGGAATTAATGATTGAAACCCTCTTCGTCCCAATTCAGGCCCTGTTTGGGGGAGCTGTTGGCAGTAGAGCTGTTGGAAGTAGAGCTGTTGGAAGTAGAGCTGTCTGAAGTAGAGCTGTTATAAAAAGCTGTTTGCTGTTTGGTAACTACATTCGTAAAGTGCTGTGGTACTTTGTTTTGTGTTTGGTAAACAAACTGGGAAAGTACTTTTGTATGACAAAATTACTATAAAGGACATTGCATAGTATTATACAACAGAATATAATAAAACATAACATATATTAATACATAAATATACGATATAGTATAATATTTTTGTAATATAAAATAATATTATTATAATATAGCATAATAGTAATATAATTATTAGAGTAAATTAATATTTGGTAATATAACATAATATTAAATTATTTAACATAACATATTAATGTATTATGATATAATGTAATATATATTATATTTATAGTATAATACAATAATAAAGACATAAAATATTATAATTATTAGTATAAATTAATTTCTCATAATATAATATAATATTAAATTATTTAAAATAACATATTAATGTATTATAATGTAATGTAATATAATATAATATTTATAGTATAATACAATAATAAAGGTATAAAATATTATAATTATTAGTATAAATAATTAATAATGTTGAAATATATTTATTTATTATCTTATTTATTCATTCATTCATTTATATAAATATTTATTTATTTATTTATTTTATTTTTTAAATTTTCTTTTCTTTTCTTTTCTTTTTTCCTTTTCTTTTTCTTTTCTTTTTTTTTCTTCTCTTCTTCTCCTTCCTTCCTCTCCCCCGTTCTCCTTTCTTCTCCTCCCGCGCGGCCGGCGGCGCCGGAAGGGGGCCAGGCCGCCGCGGCCGCGGGAGGGGGCCGGGCCAGGGCCGGCGGCCGACGGCGGCCGCGGGAGGGGGCCGGGTCGTGGCTGGCGGCGGCCACGGCGGGCCCCCTGGGAAGTGCTCTCCCGCGAGGCCGACAGCGCCGGGCCGGGCCGTGGCGGACGCGAGAGGGGGGCGGGTCGTGACCGCCGGCGGCTGCAGGAAGGGGGAGAGGGAGGGGGTGCGACGGCGGGGCCTCGCAGACGCGGGAGGGGGGCCGTGGGACCTCCTTCTTCTTCGGCACCGTCCCTTTCCGTGACGGGGACATCATCGCCGGCGGCGGCCGCGGGAAGGGGAAGACCACCTGTCTTCCTCTTCTTCGGCACCTCCCCACCATGGGGGCGGGGGAGAGGGAGGGGGTGCGACGGCGGGGCCTCGCAGACGCGGGAGGGGGGCCGTGGGACCTCCTTCTTCTTCGGCACCGTCCCTTTCCGTGACGGGGATATCATCGCCGGCGGCGGCCGCGGGAAGGGGAAGACCACCTGTCTTCCTCTTCTTCGGCACCTCCCCACCATGGGGGCGGGGGAGAGGGAGGGGGTGCGACGGCGGGGCAGAGGGAGAGGGTGCGGCGGCGGGGGAGAGGGAATGGGGTTGGGTGGGAAAGGAAGAGACCGTGAGAATGTGAGAGAGAGGTTTTTGGGAGGAAATTTTTTTTTAAATAAGGGTATTTTGGTCAATTACAGCTTTCCGAAAAAGCTGAAAACAGCATTTTCGGAAAGCTCCAAATTGGAGCTTCTTCCCAAAAGCTGTTTTCAGCTTCCCGCAAAAGCTGAAACAGCTTTTCAGAAAATTTACCAAACACCATTTTTTAGCTAAAAGTACTTTTGGAGAGCCAGAAAGTGCTTTTTGGCCCTCCAAAAGCTCCCCCAAACAGGGCCTCAACCACTTTCCAGAAAGAGACACCAACGTCAAACCTAGGAAAACTCCTGCGGTGAATTCTATTCCCGAAAAATCTAACAGCTCGGACGCCCCGAATCTGTTGCCGAGCTCTCAACCAAGAAGTGCGCCGAAGCCTACCCAGTCTAGTGCACGCCTCTTCTTGTTTATGAAATCAAAGTATTGGACGATCAGGAGTCCAACTACTTCTATCGTTCGAGTAGCAAGGCAGCTCAACCTCGAAAGTGGGGGGTAAATGATAGAGGTAAAAACAGATCGTCCAGCCACAACTAAAAGGCTGCCCAGTAAGTACCAACGATGAATGACTAAATCTTCACTTCAGCCCAAAGCTAGCTCGTCCTCGGAACTCCACCAACTCCGGACATTCGCCGACTCCTCCGACCAAGTTCGAGGTGCCTCCAAGCAAACGCCGACCAGTTCCGACCAAGTTCGAGATGCCGACCCCAGCAATACACAGCATACGCTCCGACCCTCGAGTATATCTCGAAACCCGAAAAATCGAACTATTCCCGGTCTACACCAAGCCGGCCTAACTAAACGCCTAAAGCGACTACTTAACGAGCTCGACCTCGTCAGCGACCGCACCCGTGTGCGAGCTTTCGCCCATCTACGCGGCCATACTCCACCACACTACCGCATCATGTCTCCATAACCGGCCAACAGCGGTCAGACGGCACCTTGACTACTCCGGCCTTGCCCGACTGTGACTGTCAACACCCTACTGTTCTTAAGAACGGGCTGTACCGCACATCACCTGCCTACCTGGGCTGCACGCCATTCGGCTCAGAGCCATACCCACTCATAATGGGTACTGATAGTACCTCCGTCACCCGGGCCACTCCACCGATGCTATAAATAGCTCGGTCAGGTAATTCCAAAGGGACACCCTTTTTGGCTGCACCAAATCTGCCCACTCTAACTTGATTGTCGGAGGGCCCTCACCGGAAACACCGGTGAGGCTTTGTGCAAGTCTGCAGCCGTCGCGCAGGAGGCGGCTCCCGTCTTCCCTTTTCCAGCACCGGCGGCTCCCTCGGCTTCACCGGCGTGGTCACCCTCGGGCCAGATTTGAACCACAACACATGCATATATATATATATATACATACATATATACATACATATACATACATACATATACATACATATTGTTGCCCAAGGTGACAAGCCAAGAGGGGGGGGGGGTGAATTGGTTTCTCTTAATTTTTTCTATCTTACTTATGTCAATTGATGAGTTAGTGGAATATAACAAAGCACAATACAAACACACAAGAAGTATAGTGGTTCGGTGCTCTCCTAAGCACCTACGTCCACTCCCCAAGCGACCCCTTGGAAATTCACTATAATCCCGCGGATTACAGTTGGATTGTTTTTCGGGCTCACAATCCAAAAATCTTTACACTTTGGTTTTCCGGAATCACCAAAAACCTATGTTGGTTTTACGGGCTCACCAACGAACCTATGTTGGTTTTCCGAGCTCACCAACGAACCTTTACAATTGGTTTTACGGGTTCACCAATAAACCTACACCGTTGGTTTTGCGGGCTTACCAACAAACCTTTACAAGATGATTAATAAAAGAAGTAAGAAGATTTAAGCTCCTAGATGAGCAAATATAACAATTATAATCTACAAAGAAGAGTTTAGAGAATAGTTATCGCTTGATGAGACTTCTCTCTTCTTTGTCAAGAATGCTTCACTCTTCAAGGGTGGATGGAGCTCTTAATAACTCTTGGAATCTGCTCAACCACTTTCTTTTGACTCTTGAATGAAGCACTTGGATGAAGAAGATTAGGGCACTTGTCTTTCTTGTGTAATCTTTGATATTTTGCAAAAGGATGTTTTCTCTGATGAATAGTGCCACTTTAAATAGTTTCCTTCATCCATTGGACAAGCCCCAATGGTTAGAATTCAAAAACTAGCCGTTACTCACTGTTGGAAGGTCAAAAAGTACTTCTGCAGAACTAGCCGTTATGCTTCTGCCCGTGCTTGGGTCGACTCAACTTTTATTGGGGTCGACCCAACTTTCACTTGGGTCGACTCAACCTTTTCTTGGGTCGACCCTCTCAGAACCACAGAACCTTGCATTTCAGCCTTCCTTCACTTGGGTCGACTCAACATCTTTTTGGGTCGACTCAAGGTTCAGTTGGGTCGACTCAACTTCCACTTGGGTCGACCCTCTCAGGGTTTCCAGAAAACCTATTTTTGAATGTTATTGCCTTTGGGTCGACCCTCTCAGTGTTTGGGTCGACTCAAGTTTGGGTCGACTCAACTTCCTCTTGGGTCGACCCTCTCAGGATTTCCAAAGAACTGTTTTCTTGAGGCTTGAGAGGCTTGAGGCTTGGGTCGACTCATTCTTTACTTGGGTCGACCCAACTACTGTTCATCCGTGCCATTTTTGCAGAAGTGTGCCAGATACTTTCTTGATGTGCCGAGGTCGACCCCGACTCAATCCACACTTTGCTGCAACTTAAGGTTAGATTCATCCATATAAACAATGAAATGCATCTTTATCTTATTATACGAATGTACTGAGAGTAACAGACTTATAAATGATGTATCGAATTAACTTGTAACATACTCTTGATTATTGTATTAATCATCAAAATACCACTATCATCCTCAATCTCCCCCTTTTTGATGATTACAAAATATAGAGTATGAGCCTATTGATACTTATCTTAAAATTAGTTTTAAAAGGGCTCAAGTTGCTGAATTTCAGCTTTTCAAATTTGAGAGTGAAGTCTCCCCCTATTTCATCCAAATATTTCCAATTTGACCTTTTGAATTACTCCCCCTTTCTTTTATATTTCATTAAAGATGAAACTTCAAAAATTTGAGATAAAGCATGAGTTTCAGATTATGTATCGAGGTGTGAAAGGTATGTGCCAAATTCTGAAATTCTATGTCCCAAATTCTGAAATTCAATATAAATTTTAGATTTTATCATTTTCATTGTTACAAATTGCTCCCCCTTAAATGTATATGCTTTCTTATTATAATTTTCAACTTGTTTGTCAACTTATTTCTCTTTTCTTGCTCAACTTATTTCTCTTTCCTTGCTTCTCCCCCTTTTTGTTATCATCAAATAGGTGCATGGGAATAGACATAATAATTAACAAACATTTTAGTTTCATTGATCAAAATGGAACATTGTAGTACAATAATGCCAAAACAACACAAATACAATGTTCCTCAATCAAAGTTCAAAGTACATGATCAACACAAAATACATATGAGAACTAGATACATATCCTAGGCTCTAATCAGAATGCTAATATCAGCCTAGGGGGTACCTAATGGCTGTGATCTAGTCCTCATTCTTCTAGCATAAGTGGCGAGGGGAGGTCGAGCCTGATGGGACTGAGTCTGGCGTGGAGCTCGGTGAGCTGGATGACTCTATGCCAAAATCTCTGACTCAGCTGCCTATGGCACAGATGGTCCATGAACCTCTCTCTCTCTCCGTAGAGCTCCTATCTGCTCTCTAAGATCACTGATCTCAGCAGTCATAATATCCAGTCTGCTCGTCAGCCCATCAGTGATAGTCCTCGCCTGAGCTGACATAAGCTCAGTCATCCTACTCCAAAACTCATCTGTGTCTCCCGCAGGAACAGATGACGAAGGTCCAGCCTCTGAAGGTGCTGTAGGATGATCCGTAGGCTCCTCATCCTCAGGGATAGGGTCTCCAATATCTGGTGCATCACCCTCTGGTGCATCACCCTGAATCCCTGCTCCAGCACGTACCCACTGCCCGTTCACCTTCTCATAGCCCATGCGAATAAGGGATCGTGCAGTGTATGTGTCAGTGAAAAGTAGATGCCTGGAGATCTCTCCCTCTACAGATATATCATGCTGTCGGAAGATCAAGGTGAGTACCATACCATAAAGCAGGGAGACTCTGGAGTTGCATATTACCTTCCTCATCTGCCTCAGTATCATAGCCGGGAGATTCAGGGGAATGCCCTGAATAATGTGCTCCATAACAACCAGATCTCGCTCAGAAATGAGATCAAATCTTCCGCTCTTCGGAAACAAAATCCGACCAATGAAGTTGTGCAACAACCTCATTTCCGCTGAAAGAGAGCTTGCTATTACATTTTTTGAGTAGTCGAAGTCTTCATTCTCAAGAATCAACTGCAAGGCTCTCAATTTGTTTTCGGGCTTTTCTGGAGTTGCTCCTTCGCAGGGGAGATGAAGCAACTCACTCAAACTCTCTTCGGAGACTCTAACCCTTACTCCGCGAACTTCAGATATAAGCCCTCCCATTCCAGTTTTGAGGAAGGCATAGAACTCACGGACTAATCCCGGGTAGATCACCACATCTAGGGAGCAAAGATACTCCCATCCTTGCCTTCGGATCCATTCCCCCAAACGGAACCCTTCTTGATCCAAAAACTCGGAATGGATCCTTCTCCCCGTGGTAACCGGTCTCCCCGCAAATTTTGCAAGTTGGACTGAAGGGGAGGGAGGAGGAGGTGGCTCTACACGTGTCTCACCTTGTGGAGACACTGTAGATGGCTCTGTAGCATCCCTATCCGCACGAGTGATCCGTGAAACTCTCCCGGATCGCTTGGCTACGCTCTCTTGGGTCCCATTTCTTCAAGATCTTGATGTAATCTACTGTTTGGAGATGATTGGAGGAGATTTGAGAGTGGGGAATAGGATTTTCGGAAGAGGACAAAGTGAAAACAGTGCCCTAGATGGCTCACGGGTCCCCCTTTTAACAGTGGGGTCCCGACGTTGGGTCGACCCTAGATTTTTCTTGGGTCGACTCAACATTGGGTCGACCCTATTCTGGGTTGGGTCGACCCAAGTTTAGAAATTTTTCTTTCTCTTCCTTTTTCCTTTTAAAAATTTTCTTTTCTTCCAATCCTTACAAATTCTTACTGGGACAATGATACATGATTGAGGAATCTATAGATGACAAGTTTGACTCATGTTTCATGGGTTTTTAGAAATGGGAGGAGTGTATCATGAGACTGCTTGCTCCCTTTTATATCTCCTCAATAAAAAGGATCACATATGCCTAATTCCCTCCTAAGCGTGCAAAATCTATCTTCACTCAAAGGTTTTGTGAATATGTCAGCTAATTGTTTCTCAGTACATACATGCTCAATACATATGTTTCCATTTTGCACATGATCTCTAATAAAATGATATCTTATTTCAATGTGTTTGGCTTTAGAGTGCTGAACCGAATTTTTAGTAAGGTTGATGGCACTAGTATTATCACACTTTATAGGAATGTTATCTAGCTTAACTCCATAGTCCTCTAGTTGTTGCTTAAGCCATAGTACTTGAGCACAATAACTGCCGGCAGCTATATATTCAGCTTCAGCTGTCGACAGTGCCACTGAATTCTGCTTTTTGCTAAACCATGATACTAAGTTATTTCCTAAAAATTGACATGTTCCACTAGTGCTCTTCCTATCTAATTTGCATCCAGCAAAATCAGCATCTGAGTAGGCAAGCAAATCTAGACAGGAGTCTCTCGAGTACCATAATCCTATGTTTGTAGTTCCTCTTAAATATCTAAGGATTCTTTTAACAGCACTTAAATATGACTCCTTAGGATCTGATTGGTATCTAGCACATATTCCTACACTAAACACGATGTCTGGTCTACTAGCAGTAAGGTAGAGCAAGGATCCAATTAATCCTCTATAAAGCTTAATATCAATACTCTTTCCTTTCTCATCTTTGTCTAGCTTACTAGTAGGATTCATTAGAGTGCCTACTCCCTTGTGATTTTCATTCCCAAACTTCTTTAGTATTTCCTTTGTATACTTAGTTTGATGAATGAAGATACCTTTTTTAGTTTGTTTGATTTGTAATCCGAGAAAGAAACTTAGTTCTCCCATCAAACTCATCTCGAATTCTCCGTGCATTAAATCAGCAAACTCTTTGCAAAGATTATCATTTGTGGCACTAAAGATTATGTCATCTACATATATTTGTACCACTAGCAGATTTTCGTCCTTTCTTTTGAGAAAAAGTGTTTTATCTACATTTCCTCTACTGAAGTCATTATTTAGTAGAAATTGGCTTAATCGATCATACCAAGCCCTAGGTGCTTGCTTCAATCCATATAATGCCTTATGTAGTCTAAACACATGATTTGGCAATTCATGATTCTCAAAACCAGGAGGTTGCTCTACATATACTTCTTCCTCTATAAAACCGTTTAAGAATGCACTTTTTACATCCATTTGATACAATTTGAAATCCATGAAACATGCAAAAGCTAGAAGTAATCTAATAGCCTCTAATCTAGCTACGGAAACAAATGTTTTATCAAAATCTATCCCTTCTTCTTGATTGTATCCCTTAGCTACAAGTCTAGCTTTATTTCTTATAACTACCCCATTTTCATCTAATTTATTTCTAAAGATCCATTTTGTTCCAATTACAGAGTTATGCTTTGGTCTCTCAGTTAATGTCCATACATTACTTCTTTTGAATTGATTTAATTCTTCTTGCATAGCATTTATCCAATTGGTATCTTTTTCAGCTTCTTCATAAGTCTTAGGTTCTAACTGTGAAACAAAAGCAAGATAATCATTTAAATTTCTAAGAGAGGATCGAGTTCTTACCCCTTGAGATGGATCACCAATGATTAAGTCTTTAGGATGTCCATATGCATACCTCCATTCCTTTGGCAAGTCTTGAGATTGTGGTGGCACGCAATCATTTCCCTTATCTTGAATTGGCACGTCATCAAGATTTAACTTTTCAAAGTTAATAATTCATGCATCATCATCAAGAATATTTTCTTTCCTAGCAGACTCACTATCAGACTCATCAAATATGATATTAACTGACTCTTCGACTACAAGAGTTCTTTTATTGAACACTCTATATGCCCTGCTAGATGTGGAGTATCCTAAGAAGATACCTTCATCTGACTTGGCATCAAATTTACTTAGATCCTCCTTGCCATTGTTTAAAATGAAACATCTACATCCAAATACTCTAAGATATTTAGCGGTTGGTTTCTTATTCTTCCAAAGTTCATAAGGAGTTTTTTTGGTTATAGGTCGTATTAAAACCCGATTTAGAATATGGCAAGCAGTGCTTATAGCTTCAGCCCAAAAGTACTTTGGAAGATTTGACTCGCACAACATCGTGCGTGCCATTTCTGTCAAGGTCCTGTTTTTCCTTTCAACAACCCCATTTTGTTGAGGCGTTCTAGGTGCTGAAAATTGATGTGAGATACCGTTTTCATTACAAAATTCTTCAAAGTGTTGATTTTCAAATTCAGTTCCATGATCACTTCGAATTGCTATTAAGGTGAGCTTCTTTTCATTTATGATATAATTATAATGTTTCAAGAATGCTGAAAATGCTTCATTCTTATGTGCCAAAAATGAAACCCATGTATATCTTGAAAAATCATCTACTATAACTAGTCCATACTTCTTCCCTCCTAGACTCGCAGTTCTAGTGGGTCCAAATAGATCCATATGTATGAGTTCAAAAGGCCTAGTTGTTGATACTATATTCTTTGATTTGAAGGATGATTTTGTTTGTTTTCCTAATGAGCATGGTCCACAAATTTTGTCCTTTTCAAAGATCAACTTTGGCACATCTTTTATTAATTCCTTCTTGACTAGTTTTGATATTAATTCCATACTAGCATGTCCTAGTCTACGATGCCAAAGCCAACTTGTTTCATTTTTCTTTTCTTCATTAGTAATTAAACATAATCCATTTTTTTTGCCTAATTCATGAAGATCTACCATGTATATATTTCTTTACCTTTGTCTTATAAGTACAATGCTATTATCTTTAGGATTTGTGATTATGCATACTGATGCTTCAAATGTGACTTTAAACCCTTTATCACAAAATTGACTTATGCTAAGTAGGTTATGTTTCAAACCATTAACTAATAAGACATTTTCTATGAAGGTAGATGGAGTAATGAAAATTTTATCCTTTCCAATGATATACCCTTTTCCATTGTCTCCATAGGTTACTACTCCATCCTTCTTAGATTCCAAGGTGACAAATTGGTCTACGTCACCGGTCATGTGTCTTGAACAGCCGCTATCTAGATACCATCGTTTATCCACTTTATTAGCTGCAAGACACCCCTGCAATCAAGATCAAGAATGAGCTTTAGGTACCCAAACTATGTTGGGTCCTTTAGGGTTAGTACTTGATGTTCCTTTTGGATCCCAAACTTTCTTGAATTTAAGCTTATGATTATTACTCAATTTGTTTTGGCTGGATTTTCTATAGTTACATTCATATGCTTTATGTCCTAATTTATTGCAGCAATGACAAGTAATATTTTTATTTTTAGCTTTTACAAAAATGTTCTTTAAGTATTTTTGTTTCCTATTTGTTTTATATCCTAATCCAGCCTTATCATATACAGCTTTTTGACTATCAAGAATCATATTTAATTTGGTTGAGCTAAGTGTAAACTTATCTACTAAGGATTTATATTTTTCAACATCTTCTTTTAACTTGACATTTTCAGCAATTAGATTCTTGGTTTCATTTGTGAGTCTCCTACTTAATGTTTCATAGTTATGAGATAGTTTCAGCTTATCTTTGATAAGAGATTGATTTTCTTCTTTTAGAACTTTATTTTTATTGATTAGTTTTTTGTGTTCTTCCATGAGTTCTAAAAATGCATCATGTAATTCATCAACAGTAAAATCACATTCAAGTTCAGAATCTACCTCATCGTCATTGGCCATATGGCATATTTGGGCCGTCTCTTGATGATCTTCCTCTTCCGAACTTGACTCCTCACTTTCACTCCATTCAGCCATCAAGTTCTTTTTTTTAAGTTTTCTTGCCATCCACTTTAATTCCGGGCAATCTATCTTATAATGCCCGGGCTTGTTACACTCATAACAAATAGGTGTTTCTTTTTTCTTTTCTTTGTCCTTACCCTTTTCTTTGCTTGAGCTACCTTTGAAGAAGGGTTTCTTTTTATGAAATCTCTTCTTACCTCTCATAAATTTTCTGAATTTTCTTCCAAGCATAGCCATTCCTTCTTCATCAAATTCATCATCATCATCAGATTCTTCTAACTCAGTTTCTTGTTTTGGAGTGGTAGACTTTAGGACAATGGTCTTTCTTCTCTTGACCTCATCTTCTGAATTTTGCCTCATGGTCAACTCATAGGTCATGAGTGATCCTAGAAGTTCCTCTAATTGCAGTGTATTGAGGTCCTTTGCTTTCTGAATTGCTGTTATCTTGGCCTCCCAAACTCTTGGTAGAGACCTGAGAATTTTTCGCACCAATTCAGAGTTAGTATAAGACTTTCCTAAACTCTTTAGCCCATTTATAATTTCAGTAAAATGAGTAAACATATCAGTTATGGACTCAGTGGATTTCATTTTAAACAATTCATACTTATGTACTAATATGTTTATTTTTGACTGCTTAACTTGATTAGTTCCTTCATGTGTGACCTCAAGTTTATCCCAAATTTCTTTTGCAGAGATGCATGTAGATATTCTATTGAATTCACTTACATCTAATGAACAGTAAAGTACATTAATCGCTTTAGCATTTAATTGTGCTATTCTTCTATCACTTTCATTCCAATCCATTTCTGGTTTGGGTATGATAGTAACCTCTATACTAATTGTGGGTGTGTGAGGTCCTCTAGTTATAATATACCACAATTCATAGTCTAGAGCTTGAATGAATATCCTCATCCTAGCTTTCCAGTATGTGTAATTTGTGCCATTAAATAGAGGAGGTCTATTTGTGGATTGCCCCTCACTCATAGAACATCCCACTTGGGTTGTCATGATCTTTGACTCTTGATTGTGAGATCAACAAATACTATAGGAGCACCTTGCTCTGATACCACTTGTTGCCCAAGGTGACAAGCCAAGAGGGTGGGGTGAATTGGTTTCTCTTAATTTTTTCTATCTTACTTATGTCAATTGATGAGTTAGTGGAATATAACAAAGCACAATACAAACACACAAGAAGTATAGTGGTTCGGTGCTCTCCTAAGCACCTACGTCCACTCCCCAAGCGACCCCTTAGAAATTCACTATAATCCCGCGGATTACAGTTGGATTGTTTTCCGGGCTCACAATCCAAAAACCTTTAAACTTTGGTTTTCCGGGATCACCAAAAACCTATGTTGGTTTTACGGGCTCACCAACGAACCTATGTTGGTTTTCCGGGCTCACCAACGAACCTTTACAATTGGTTTTACGGGTTCACCAATAAACCTACACCGTTGGTTTTGCGGGCTTACCAACAAACCTTTACAAGATGATTAATAAAAGAAGTAAGAAGATTTAAGCTCCTATATGAGCAAATATAACAATTATAATCTACAAAGAAGAGTTTAGAGAATAGTTATCGCTTGATGAGACTTCTCTCTTTTTTGTCAAGAATGCTTCACTCTTCAAGGGTGGATGGAGCTCTTAATGACTCTTGGAATCTGCTCAACCACTTTCTTTTGACTCTTGAATGAAGCACTTGGATGAAGAAGATTAGGGCACTTGTCTTTCTTGTGTAATCTTTGATATTTTGCAAAAGGATGTTTTCTCTGATGAATAGTGCCACTTTAAATAGTTTCCTTCATCCATTGGACAAGCTCCAATGGTTAGAATTCAAAAACTAGCCATTACTCACTGTTGGAAGGTCAAAAAGTACTTCTGCAGAACTAGCCGTTATGCTTCTGCCCGTGCTTGGGTCGACTCAACTTTTACTGGGGTCGACCCAACTTTCACTTGGGTCGACTCAACCTTTTCTTGGGTCGACCCTCTCAGAACCACAGAACCTTGCATTTCAGCCTTCCTTCACTTGGGTCGACTCAATATCTTTTTGGGTCGACTCAAGGTTCAGTTGGGTCGACTCAACTTCCACTTGGGTCGACCCTCTCAGGGTTTTCAGAGAACCTATTTTTGAATGTTATTGCCTTTGGGTCGACCCTCTCAGTGTTTGGGTCGACTCAAGTTTGGGTCGACTCAACGTCCTCTTGGGTCGACCCTCTCAGGATTTCCAGAGAACTGTTTTCTTGAGGCTTGAGAGGCTTGAGGCTTGGGTCGACTCATTCTTTACTTGGGTCGACCCAACTACTGTTCATCCGTGCCATTTTTGCAGAAGTGTGCCAGATGCTTTCTTGATGTGCCCGGGTCGACCCCGACTCAATCCACACTTTGCTGCAACTTAAAGTTAGATTCATCCATATAAACAATGAAATGCATCTTTATCTTATTATACGAATGTACTGAGAGTAACAGACTTATAAATGATGTATTGAATTAACTTGTAACATACTCTTGATTATTGTATTAATCATCAAAATACCACTATCATCCTCACATATACATACATCATATACATTGTTGCCCAAGAAGACAACCTAAGAGGGGGGGTGAATTGGGTTTGGATTAATTCTCGACCAATTAAAAAATATGATTAGTAATTAACTAATTCTATTGCAAGCAAACTAGTTAAGTTACTAGATGAAGTGAATGAAGAGAGAGAGAGAGGACAGCAGCCAATACAAACACAAACCAATTTATAGTGGTTCGGAGCTAACCCTTGCTCCTACATCCACTCCCCAAGCTTCACTTGGGAGTTCACTATAATTTCTTGGATTACAGCTGGTTGTTTTACAAGTTCACAACCCAACTTGTTGTTTTCGCGAGATCACAACGAACTCGGTCGGTTTTCATAGGCTCACCGACTAGAACCATCCGATTGTTTTTCTGGGATCACAATCGAACCCTTACACCGTTGGTTTTAACTTCGGCTCACCAACAAACCTTACAACCCTTGATTCAATCCCCTGATTGAATCAAGTAAGAAAACAGTTTGGAAAAAGTTACAAGGAAAGCTTCTTTATAAGCAAATATTAATCAATATGAATAGAGTAGAGTTAGAAGCCCTCAAACAGATTTTGGAAGAGGATGAAGGGGATTCTCGAACTCTGAGTCTCCTCTTTAAGTGCACTTGAGATTTGATGTCAGAGGAAGAGCCTTGAATGCGAAGGGAAGACTTCTAGGAATGTATTGAATGCGTTTCTTCCTTCTTTTGCTTGTCTTTTGTCTCAATAGACTCTTGGTAGATGGAAAACACTTAATGCACAAATGGAGTAACTCTCTTGATGTCTACTACTATTCAATCTGGCTATTTAAACAGTCCTACTTGAAAAATAGCCGTTAGACACTGATTTGTAGCCGTTCTCAACAGTCTGCACCTCCTGACAATGTATCCGTTGGGGTCGGAGTCGACTCGCTCGATCTGGAGTCGACTCGCTCGATCTGGAGTCGACTCGGCTGTTGCTTGAGTCGACTCATGCTTTACTGGAGACGACTCGCCCACTGTTCAGGATTTGAATTAAAGTGTTGTCCCGTCCTGGAGTCGACTCGGGCCAAACCTGGAGTCGACTCGCCAAGATCTGGAGATGACTTGGCATGTTGGAGACGATTCGTTCTCAGAATTCCAGAGATCTATTTTTCTGCATTTCTTTCTCGAGTCGACTCGGATCATCTTGGAGTCGACTCGGCTCACAGAGCCCGAAAACGGATCCTCTATTTTTTGAGTTGATCTGCCTCGGAGTCGACTCGGATTATCTTGGAGTCGACTCGGCTGACTTGGGGTCGACTCTCGTATTCTCGGAATCGACTCGTTCATAGAGTCACTTTGTTTGGTTTTCTGCCTTTCAGTCTGCTTTTCTCTGAGAGTCGACTCTTGCTTGTTTAAGAGTCGACTCGCCAAACGTTGGAGTCGACTCGAATTCTTCTGAAATCGACTCAGTAACAGGGTCCAGAAAACACTTCTCTGTCTTTCTGTCTGTTACTCCTTGGAGTCGACTCGAAACTATCGGAAGTCGACTCGGCAAGCATCGGAGTCAACTCGAATCCTTCTAGAGTCGACTCGGTTATAGGATCTGAAATTCATCTTTCTGTCCTTCTGTCTGTTCTCAGTCAGAGTCGACTCGAGCTTGTGCCAGATCCTCTAAAACACTTAGAGTCGACTCGCACTCTTCCGGAGTCGACTTGAGCTTCAGACTTTGGCTTAATTTAGTTCAACACTTAGCCAAATGACTTGGAACAAAAGCTCGATGCTTTTAAAGATAAATTCACATATATTTGCCTGAAACACTAGATTGAATTCATTAGTACAACATGAAATATACTCAAATGCTTTGAGCTCATCAAAATCAAATAGGAGTATAACCAATCACTCCACAATCTCTTTCTTTTTTATGATGACAAAACATTGAGTATTTATAAAGTGAATTGCTCAACCAAAAGGAGATTTATAGTAAAGTTTTGAAATGAATTCAAATGTCTAGTCATTTAATTTATCCAAGATTGAAAGGTATGAATCAGTAAATCCTGAAATTAAAGCTCCCCCTTTCATTTGGAATTATATAAGCCTTCATATCATGCAATCAATTGTTTGGCTTACATATGTTTAATGAATTTGCTTTCTTAAGATTTCAGATTCTCCCCCTCAACATATGCATTCAGTTTTGTTTAGGTTATCTGAATTTTCTTTTAATGTCTTGAGCTTAAATTCTTACTTTCAGAGGAAAAATCTGTCAATTTGTTCTTGAGTATGATTCAACTAATCTCCGAATATCTCTTGAATAGATTCTAGAGATTACTCCTTGAGGAGCCCCAACAGAGAGATAATGAGCCTCGAGGTATCGAATTCACTAAGAGCAAATTACTTTTTGCTTTAAGGATTTTCTTTTTAGTGATTCCCTTTACATTTCAATTCATCATATTTTCTCCCCCTTTTTGTCATCATAGCAAAAAGGCACAAAACACAGAAAAGTATAAGACTCAAATTGCACAATTTTGAAAGGAAATTTCTACTCATTGTATTAAATTCAAATTTGAGTACAAGTGTGATTACATGTTAGGATCAAGCGCTACCATTACACCAAAACCCGCAGGTGTTAGTGAAGGCGCAACTTTATTTTCTTAAACTAGCGCAGGGGCCCATAGCGCCACGAGTCGACTCCGACCAAGCCTCGCACAACTCCGAACTCCGACAGGGCCTCGCCAGTGGGTTCAGGGACCCCCTAGTGGTATAACCCACCCTACTCCTCCAGCACATCCATGTTGGCAGGCGGTGGAACTGACTCGGCCCTCCAGGCCTCCGCCAACGTTGACTCGGCCCCTCAGGCCTCCGCCAACAATCCCCCCCCAACGTGATGCCTGGGTTTCGAACTCGAGACCTATGGCTCTGATACCAATTGTCAGGATCAAGCGCTACCATTACACCAAAACCCGCAGGTGTTAGTGAAGGCGCAACTTTATTTCCTTAAACTAGCGCAGGGGCCCATAGCGCCACGAGTCGACTCCGACCAAGCCTCGCCCAACTCCGGACTCCGACAGGGCCTCGCCAGTGGGTTCAGGGACCCCCTAGTAGTATAACCCATCCTACTCCTCCAGCGCATCCACGTTGGCAGGTGGCGGGACTGACTCGGCCCTCCAGGCCTCCGCCAACGTTGACTCGGTCCCTCAGGCCTCCGCCAACATTACATATTAGAAAAAGTCCTCAAGAGATTGTACATCATAAAATCAAATAAAAATACACGAGGTTTTCTTTGTAGTGGAGGATGTGGCTCCCGTACTCAGTCTAGTATGTTTGATGACCATGCTTAGCCCCTCAGAGACATTCCCTAGTTGTTCGATGATCTCCGAGGTAGTCCTAGACTGTATCGAAGTGAACTGGGTCAGACTTTCTTGGAGGGTGTCAAGTTTGGAGATCAAGGCATTTGCTAGCCTTTCTGCACCCTAACTTTGGCTACCAAGCTCGTTTCTGATGCTATCTCGCATCTTCCTCGTTTCATTCTTTACGTCGCTAATATTCCAGTATTGAGCTTAGACTAGGCTCCTGATGTTGTAGATTTTCTCCTTCAGGTCTGCAACCATCTTGGACACGGCTGCTAAGGAGGGAACAACATCAGAGGAGGGAGCATTGAGTGGACCTCGAAACTCTCTCAACAAATCATCTCTCAGCTCCCTCACAATCTCCTGTCTCATCTCCCGGAACTGCTCAGTGCTGATCCGGATTTTGAAAGGTTGCTGAGGTGGTGGAGCTGTAGATGGTCCAGCAGAAGTAGATGGGAATGATAGACCAGATGTGGAAGGAAAAGTGGGAGGAGCTATGTAGTGGTCCTGGTCATGATCAGGACTAGGTGAGTGATGAGTGGTAGGGTCGGATGGTGTGGATGAAGAACTTTTCCTAACCCAGACATTTTCGACTTTATGGAACCCCATTCTGTGGAGAGTCCCCTCACCCATGTGATCAGTATTTTGAAGTGAACGAGAGGGTTCCCCCTCAGGGATAGGGACCTCTAACTCCCTAAAGAAGAGTGTGAATAGCATGCCATAAAGGGAGACTCAACCTAGGTTTATCTAGGGGTTCACAGATATATTTGTAGATGAGTTTTGGAAAGTTGATGGGAGTGTCTTGGAGAATGTGGAACATTAATGCTAGGTCTCTCTCGGAGATGAAGTCAAACCTACCTGTTTTGAGAAAGAGAGTCCTAGAAATGATACTTAGGAGGAGCCGCATTTCAGCTGAAAGCTGATTTGCAAACACCTCCTCTATTGGGGATTGAGGTGGGCTCCCTAAGATGGCCGTAAGGACCTCAGTCCTATCATGGGGATGAGTGGGAAAGATCCCTTCTCGGAAGAGATGGAGGATTCGAGCAATGAAGTCCTCCGAGATAAAAACAGGGACACCCGCTACGGTTCCCTGGATACCACCACTACCTCGGGCTACAGTCCCATAAAATTCCCTAACTAACCCTGGGTAGGTAGGGAGGTCTAAAGAACAGAACAACTCTAACCCTTGAGCCCTAAGATGATGCCCTAGGGTGAACCCTTCCTGGAAGAGAAAGTCAAAGTTGACTTTTCTTCCGGTAGAGACTGCCCTCCCGGCGCACGGACGCGAGGGAACCGGCCTAGGCGGGGAAGAAACCGGAGGTGGTGGCCTCACGGGTTTGTTCCGTACCTTGGACCGTCGCTCGGCACCGCTCGCAGAGAGAGGTCTCTTCCGGCTCGGGACAATGGCTTTTCTAGGCATTTTGACCTAAAAACCGAGGGATGGACAAGAGAAATGGAAGAAAACTCGAGGGAGAGAACCTAGAACGGGTCGGAGACGAGGTCGGAGACGACTCTAGAGTTTTGGAACAGTGGCAGCCGAGAATAGAAGTGAGGAATAAACATTTCGATTAGGGTTAAAAATCGCATTCCCGACCTCGAGTCGACCCGGTAAGTCGCGAGTCGACTCGACCTCGAGTCGACTCCTAAATATGAGCGAGTCGGCTCGCCCACGAGCCGACTCTAAAATCTATTTGAGTCGACTCGAACTCTGGCACATAACCAACAAACTTGTTATTACCGTGCCAAAGGAGAGAGTTATGGACATATCTAAGATTTAAGAACTGATTTGATGACCATAGATAAGAAATCCTATGTCTAACATAAGCTAATCATCAAAATCAATCAATTAGAGGGAAGTATCACAAGAATGGATCAATCACTCCTAACCCTCTTCTAAGAATACAAAATCGATCTTCACTCAAGAGTTTTATGAAGATATCAGCAAGTTGATCATCAGTGCAAACAAATTCAAGCATTACATCACCATTTAACACATGATCTCTTATGAAGTGATGTCTTATCTCAATATGTTTAGTTCTTGAATGTTGAATTGGATTTTTAGTTAGATTTATGGCACTTGTATTATCACAATTTATGGAAATCTTATCTTATTTAATGCCATAATCTTCAAGTTGTTGCTTGATCCATAAAAATTGAGCACAACAACTTCCGGCAGCAACATATTTGGCTTCAGCCGTAGATAGTGCAACCGAGTTTTGTTTCTTGCTAAACCATGAAATTAGATTTTTTTCTAAAAATTGACAAGACCCGCTGGTGCTTTTTCTATCAAGTTTACAACCAGCGAAGTCTGAATCAGTATACCCTATTAAATTTATGCTTGATTCTTTAGAGTACCATAGACCTATGTTTTTTGTTCCTATGAGATATTTAAAAATTCTCTTAACTGCAATTAGGTGTGATTCCTTAGGATTAGATTGATATCTAGCACACATGCATACACTAAACATAATATCAGGTCTACTTGCAGTAAGATATAGTAAAGATCCTATCATACCTCTATACAGCTTTTGATCTACTGATTACCTGATTCATCTTTATCTAGTTTGCATGATGAGCTCATGGGGGTGCCAATTGACTTATTTCCATCCATATCAAATTTCTTTAGCATTTCCTTGATGTATTTAGCTTGATTGATGAAAATTCCTTCCTTGGATTGTTTGATTTGAAGTCCGAGGAAGTAGTTCAATTCTCCCATCATGCTCATCTCAAATTCACTCTGCATTAACTCAGCAAACTCTTCGCAAAGACGATTGTTAGTAGCACCGAAAATAATATCATCTACATAAATCTGCACTACCAACATATTTTCGTTTTCCTTTTTCAAAAATAGAGTTGTATCAATATTTTCTCTAAAAAATTCATGGTCTAATAGAAATTTGCTAAGTCTTTCATACCACGCTCTAGGAGCTTGTTTTAGACCATAAAGTGCTTTGTTTAGTTTATAAACATGATTGGGGTATTGATAATTCTCAAAACCAAGAGGTTGTTCTACATAAACTTCCTCATTAATATACCCATTCAAGAAGGCACTTTTTACATCCATTTGGAATAATTTGAAATCTTTATTGCATGCAAATGCTAGTAACAATCTAATTGCCTCAAGTCTAGCTACAGGAGCAAAAGTCTCATCAAAATCTATACCTTCTTCTTGATTATAGCCCTTTGATACTAGTCTAGCCTTGTTCCTAATCACAATTCTATTTTTATCAAGTTTATTTTTGTATATCCATTTAGTTCCTATTATTGAGTATTCAGTGGGTCTTTCAACTAAGTCCATACTTTATTTCTTGTAAATTGGTTAAGTTCCTCTGCATTATCCAATGTACATCACTTTCAGCTTCTTCTATGTTTTTAGGTTCTAAATGTGAAACAAATGCAAGATGATTATTTAAGTTCCTAAGAGAGGCTCTAGTTCTAACAGGTTGAGATGGATCATCTAAGATTAATTCTTTAGGGTGACTATTGTTAGAAAACCCCGATCATGCCGCTGAAATTTTAAAAAATTCAGATGCAGCGGAAGAGGCATGCGCGGGATCAACCGTTCATCGCATGAACGTTGTTCAAAAACCGTTCGTAGATAGATAAGGATTAAAAACTTTTAAAACCTTTAGAAGATCAGATCTTCACCTTGTGCGGGTAGATGATCACCGCAAATTGAAGTTCGTGGTTTAGGATGAAGGTTCGCTTGAAGCCGTTCAAGTGCCCGGCCTCTACGGGTATCCACACGAAGCAGAGGACCAATCCAAACTTTCTATCTCCCCGGGGTGCTAGCTCCCTTGCAGAGATAACTTTTGATGGCTGATCTCCTCTCTTTCAATCAACCCTTGATTGTGCTTGAGAGGAGGAAGAAGAAGGATGAAGAGAGGAAGAAGATCAAAGCCCCTGCAGCCTTCTTTCTTTTCCTTGCGTTGGAAGAGAGAAGGGAGGAGGAAGAGGCCACCAAACAATCTTCCCTTGCTTTCCTTTGCTTGCAGCTGAAGATGGAGAAGGAGGAGAGGGAGGCCACGGCTGCAAGGAGGAGAGCATCAATACTAGGGCGCCGCCTGTTAGCATCCCACATATGCCATGAAAATTTCGAAATAATTTTCAGATTGCAGCGGAGAAACATATGCGGGATCCGTTCATCGCATGAACGTGTTTTAAAACCTTTCGTTTGTAGATAGATTAGAATTAAATTATTTTAAACCATTTTAAAATCATTAAGAAGATCAGATCTTCACCTTGTGCGGGTAGATGGTCTCCGCAAATCTGATTTACGTGGTATTTGATCAAGGCTCAGTGGAAGCCGCACACGCGTCCGGCCTCTACAGGTATCCACACGAAGTACTGACTCGATCGAAGCCTTTGGATCTCACCGGGGTGCTAGCTCCCTTGCAGAGATGGCTATGGATGGCTGAAGTCCTCTCCTTTGAATCAACCTTTGATTGGCTTGAGAGGAAGAAGAAGAAGGATGGATTTAGGAAGAAGAAAACAAGACCCGCAGCCTTTCTCTTTTTCTTCCTTTTTGGAACCAAGATGAAGAAGGAAGAGGGCGTCCCAATCTTTTCTTTTTCTTCTCTTGATTGTGGCTCAAAAGAGGAAGATGGAGGAGGGTGCTCACGGCTGGAATGAGGAGAAAAACATTCATTTTTGGCCGAAATTCCATGTTCCCTTTTTTAATTAGTTAAGAGATAAGGATGAGTTCCTATTTTCTTGGAACTCATCTTTATCTCATCTTTTGGCTAACAAGGAGGGGCGTGCGCCCCTCCTCTTTCTCCCACGCACACCCCAAGGGGAGGGGCGTGGGCCCCTCCCTCAAGTTCATTTAAATCTGCTATTTAAATAAATTAAAGGGGGTTTTAATTTGGGTCCATTGCATGAGTGCAATCCTAGTCAAAATAGGATTTTTATGAACCCATTTCAATTTCCTCCAATTCCTAATCCAATTAGAATTTAATTGAGCCATGACTCTATTGAACTCTTCAATCCTAATCCAATTAGGAGTCATGAAATTAATTAGATTAAATTTAAAATTAATTAGGACTTAAGAAAATCCTAATCTAATCAGGACTTGTTCAATTTTCAGCCCTAAGACAATTTGGACTTTAGAAATCTTATTCCAAATAGGATTCTAATTTAATTTGAAATCCTAATCCAATTAGGACTCCAAAGATCCTACTCCAAGTAGGACTCATGATCAAGTCCAATTAATTATATCCAATTAGTTAAATTAAATTGCAATCCGATTGCAATTATTCCTTCTTCTAACCACTAACTCTTAGCGGGTTTTCATTTATCAATCTAATTGATTATATGTGATTCCTAATCACATTCAACCATCAGATCGGTCATTAACTCTAATGTGTGTGACCCCATAGGTTCTATTCTGACTATTAGTGAGATATATGTTGGGAATTGTATCCTAAATGTCAATCGTCAGCATATTGATGATTGAATTTTGTAAATGAATTGATAAATTAATAAAGTATTATTTGGCATTATTCATCATTTCATCTTCAAATGAACTCTTATATGATGAAGTCCTTAGGACTTATGTTATGATAAAGAAGGATTTATCTTTGAGTCCTTAAACTTGTTCGCGACCAAATGATATGTTGTTACTAGGACGACAACATTATCGAGATTAGGTCGTTGTGTGACATATACGTTGGTTGTCCTCTTAACCAAGGAGTGTGGAGACACTGGTATGCCATACAGGTGAAGTGTAGGAGTACATTTCACTGAACGTGACCAATTCCGGAACGCTCTACTGTCGAGAGATGTTCCGAGTGGATATGGATATAAGTTTGGCCCTCTGACCTGAGATCGCAACCTGTGACTAGCAAGCAACTCACTGTACTTTGGTACCGGACTACCTGAATTTCTAATTCAGTGACGGAAGGTCACTGGGTGCAGTCAAGTACTTGCGTAGTCAGTTGTGAGTCGAGATGGAATTGACCCCTCCTGCAAACAAGAGATAATGTCTTGTGATTAATTTAGCAAAACCTTGGCCAGGGTAATCTCAGTGAGGAGTCACGGGATATCTAAAGTTAATCACATAATGGATGTACTAATTATAGGGTTGACAGTGAGCTCTAAGTCATCCTGGCATTAGGAGTCAAAGGGATTGAATTATACAGTAACCATAGTCCAGGGTTCCAGAATATTTGCTTCGCATATATTCGGCCTATCCGGACGTCGGGTACCATTGCTAGATGGTCACATCGATTAGTATAGGAAGACGTTCCTATACTACCGGCTTAGGTTCGAACCTATGAGGTCACACGCATAGAAGTTTCTAGGTTGATCAAATGGCTGATTGATGATTAAGAATCATTCAGGGGTAATTTGGTCAATTCGATTGACAAATTATCCTAAGCAAAAGTTGCATTAAAATAATTATTAAATTATTTGAGGATTAATTAGCAATTAGATTGCTAATGAACTCAATTTGATTGAGTAATTAAGCTTAGGTTGAGCCAAATTGAATAGGATTCAATTTGGGCTGCATCAAGGTTTGACCCAATTGGATTGGGTTCAACCCTAGTAGATTGAGCTTGACCCAATTGATGGGACTTGACCCAATTGGATTGGGCTTGATACAAATCAATTAGAAGACCTTATTTGATGAGGATTATGAGTCTAAATAATCAGAATTGGATAAGGAGAAGAATCCCTAAATTTTAGGAACCCATCCTTATCTTCTTGGAGAAGAATGACACCTTAATTTATTCCCAATATTTTCTATGCCTATCCTCTTTATTTTTGGCCAAAAATTGGCGTGATAAGAGAGGAGGCATGGGGCTATAATTCCTATAAAAATGGTGCCTTAAATCTTTCTAGAAAGATTTAGATGAATTTCCTAATTTGTAGGGATTGCATGGTGCATGAAATAGGGTGGTCTGCGGCTGAACTTTGGACGTATGAATTCCTATCTTTTAGGGATCCAAAATGCACAAAATTTGGATATGTTTATCTCCTCTTAGCGGCCAAACCACCAGAATTTTTTGGGAATTTTATCAGCCAAATTAGTTGGCTAAATTAGGTGTGATACGTGGGGGGATCTTTTGGCTATAAAAGACCCCCATGCCTTGGGTTCAAGATATACCATATTTAGAGGTTTCAAAAAATTCTGAAAAAATTCTCTGAGGGCCTCCATCCCTTCGTCTCCTTCTTCCTCACGTCCATCCTCCATCTCCTTGAAGAACAATCAAAGGTTGAGTGTTTAGAAGGAGAAAGCTTCAGCCATTGCTGCGTTCCTGCGCGAGCTAGCACTCCCGCGGAAGACGATCTACCTAGGGCTTCGCATGTACTTCTCATAGAGGCCATTCGTGTGCGTGGCTGCGAAGTCAAGGATCAGATCCATAAGTTACTTCCATCATAAAAGGTATTAATCCCACATCAATATTTTATTTTGGAGTCAGGGTCTAGGTCTGATTCTCCGAGGTTTTACCCTCCTTTGGGGCTCCTCACGGAGTTATCTCCAGAATCCATTCGATAGATATTCGGAGATTAATCGGAATAGAGTTCTTAAGTTTCAGATCTGATAGTTAATCATGCATGAAAATTTTAGCATAATTGTTTAAACGATTCCGGCATAATCCTATGTGTTCTTAAGGTGCTGATTTCTAGATTTGATCTTGTAAGCATGCATGAATTAAATTGTTTGATTCGATTTTTCCGCTGCATTTTAAAACTTAAAAAGAACTACGTATGGCTTGATCCCCCTTATGAAGGGGTACGTAGGCAACCCGATCAGGTTCAGCCATGGTTTTAAGAAAAAAAAAATCAGCATGCTTAACACCGAAGAACCTAGGATTCACTATCAACATATTGCGATCTCTATCACAATATCATTGAAAACTCCTTTCAATGGGTTGAAACAATTTCAACTCAACTCACCAAGGATTATCGACCATCGAGATGATCCCTGTGAGTCTCACCATCCACCAGTGACACCTAGCAGTATGTAGTGGCCACCCAGCAGAATAGAATGATGAACCTCTAGGTGCAGTTATCGTATGATACAGTCCTTCTATCATGGATCCCTACAGATCGGAGGTCATGGAGAACTCGTCAAACCCCGTCGTCTGTCATATGTCTAGATTTATTTGACTTGAGTTCGATAGTGAAAAACTCTTTCTCCACTTTATATTTCTGCCCTGGCCAAGGTCTTAGAACTCAGTCTAACAAATCACATAGGATCACTCCTCTTCTATCAAGGTCGATAGATTCCATGTAAGTGCATACCCTACTCCTACAGTGAACTTACTGCAGCCAATCTACACTACAAGGACCCATATGGCTAGAGACCATGTATACGTGTAGTCAAACTACAATAACCTCACTGTGAGTAGCCGAAGCACCGCAGGTCAAAGGACCAGTCATACTACTGCAACATCAAGCAAGTCACTGACGAGTGGATAGACATCCAAGTGACTTCTTGTCTTGGTCACGCTCAGTACCCTTGTTCTCTAACAAGCACCTGCACTATCACTTCAGTGTCCCTACACTGTGGACTCGAGTCTCGTCCATCCAGAAGAAAAGTGATCTGTGCACTGATCGGATCGATCACCGTCCTCGTGATGATCCATTGATCAGGAGCATTTAGAAATTAATCACCAATGATACATGGCTCAAATTCTCAACTCTTAAGAATATGTATCATCATCTTATTAATTCCTTGGACGATTCATAAACACATAAACAATATGAATGAAAAAGATGCCCATTTATTATTCAATAATAATAAAGTCAAGTACAAATTTATGTCCTAGAATTAATAATGTGTCCGCCAGATTGGCTTCTAGGGCATACATCTAACAATCTCCCACTTGCACTAAAGCCAATCAGCCATATATCTAAGTCCCATTTTCTCAAGGTGGGCTTCAGTCTTCTGCTGACTTAGCTGTTTAGTGAGCGGGTCTGCCACGTTGTCCGCGGAGTCTACTCTCTGTACCTCGACATATTTCTTCTCGAGATAGTCGCGTATGAGGTGAAAACGCCGCTCTATGTGCTTGGACTTCTGATGAGACCTTGGCTCCTTAGCGAGAGCTATGGCGCCATTATTATCGCAGTAGAGTGTGATGGCATCTGATGGCATTACATCTAGCTCTGCAATAAATTTCTTGAACCAGAAGGCTTCTTTTGCAGCTTCAGAGGCGGCGATATACTCAGCTTCCATGGTAGAATCAGCAATGATCGGTTGTTTGGAACTCTTCCAATTTACCGTACCACCATTGCACAAGAACACATATCCAGATGTAGACTTTCTATCATCAATATCAGTCATAAAGTCTGAATCTGTGTATCCTTCTACCTTTAACTCCGATGCTCCTCCAAAGACCAAGAACAAATCTTTAGTTCTTCTTAAGTACTTAAGAATGTTCTTCACAGCTGTCCAGTGCTCTTCGCCTGGATTCGACTGATATCTGCTAGTGACACTCACAGCAAGGGCTATATCAGGTCGTGTACATAGCATGGCATACATGAGGCTCCCTATTGTAGAAGCATAAGGAATCCTACTCATGCGTTGAATCTCTTCAGATGTGTTGGGGCACATCTTTTTGGAGAGATGAATCCCATGCCTAAGGGGTAATAGACCCCTCTTGGAGTTTTCCATACTGAACCTCTTCAGTACCTCCTCTATGTACATCTTCTGTGATAGGCCAAGCAACCTCTTAGATCTATCTCTATAGATCTTAATCCCCAAAATGTAGGATGCTTCCCCAAGGTCTTTCATGGAGAACTCTTTTGACAACCAGACCTTGACCGAGGTTAGTATGGGAACATCATTCCCAATCAAGAGGATGTCATCCACGTACAGTACGAGGAACACGACAGCACTCCCACTAAACTTCTTGTAAACACATGGTTCCTCTTCGTTCTTGATGAAATCAAACGATTTGATTGCATCATTGAAACGAGTATTCCAGCTCCGAGATGCTTGCTTTAGTCCATAGATGGACCTTTGCAGCTTGCAGACCTTGTGATCTCTATCACTGGAAGTGAAACCCAAAGGCTGCTCCATATAGATATCTTCATCAAGATATCCATTCAGGAAAGCAGTTTTCACATCCATCTGCCATATTTCATAATCATGAAATGCTGCAATGGCAAGCAATATACGAATGGATTTTAGCATAGCTACAGGTGAAAAAGTCTCCTGATAGTCAATGCCTTCGCGCTGACTATATCCTTTCGCCACTAGCCTTGCCTTATAGGTCTCTACCTTTCCATCCGAACCTATCTTTCTTTTATAGATCCATTTGCATCCAATAGGTACTATACCTTCTGGTGGATCTACTAAGGTCCAGACTTGGTTGGAATACATGGAGTCTATCTCTGACTTCATGGCTTCCAGCCATTTCTCGGAATCGATATCTGATATCGCCTCGTTATAGGTATTGGGATCCTGTACATGTTCCCTATCTTCCATGAGAAACATTTCCTCGGTGTCCTCTACTAGTATACCTAAGTATCTATCGGAAGGATGGGAGACCCTACTAGATCTACGAGGTGGAGGAGGTACTATGTGTACTGGCTCTATGTGAATAGGTTCTATAGGATCCATTACTCGTTGCTTTTCAGAGACTTTCTCTTCAAGCTCAATTTTTCTCCCACTCCCTCTATCAAGGATAAACTGTTTTTCCAGGAAGACGGCATGTCGGCTCACAAACACATTGTGATTCTCTGAGATGTAAAAATTGTATCCTAATGACTCTTTAGGATATCCAATGAAACGAGCACTTATGGTCCTGGACTCTAACTTGTCCGCCTGTAGTCGCTTGACGTGGGCCGGACATCCCCAAATCTTGAGATGACTAAGACTCGGCTTCTTACCATGCCATATCTCATACGGTATGGTAGGAACGGATTTAGAGGAAACTCTATTCAATAAATAAATTGCGGATAATAAGGCATCTCCCCAAAGAAACATAGGTAGATCAGTGAAGCTCATCATGGATCGAACCATATCCAATAGAGTCCGATTCCTCCTTTCTGACACCCCGTTGAGTTGAGATGTACCCGGAGGCGTCCATTGTGAGACTATGCCATTTTCCTTGAGATAATCCCAGAATTCCCTACTAAGGTATTCTCCTCCTCGATCTGATCGAAGAACCTTAAGGGTTTTTCCAGTCTGTTTTTCTACTTCATTTCTGAACTCTTTGAACTTTTCAAAAGACTCAGATTTGTATCTCATAAGATACACATACCCATATCATGAATAGTCATCGGTAAAGGTAATGAAGTATGAATAACGACCCCTGGCTAGCACATCGAATGGGCCACACACATCAGTGTGTACCAGGGTAAGTATTTCAGTGGTTCTCTCCCCATGTCCTACAAAGGGTAATCTAGCCATTTTTCCTTGAAGACAGGACTCACAAACTGGATATGACTCGGAAGTCAATGGGCCAAGAAGCCCATCTTTAACCATTTTGTTCATTCTGTCCTCTCCAATATGGCCAAGCCTGAGGTGCCACAAATACTTCTGGTTTATCTCATCTTTGGATCTTTTAGATCCTATGGCATTCACCACTTGCTGAGACACATTCACAGACACATCAATATGCAAGTGATAGAGACTGTCAATCATGAAACCACGTGCAACTAATTTATTTCTAAAATAAATAGAACAGCAGTCTTTATCAAATGTCATAACATGACCATCCTGTGCTAAACATGAAATAGAAATCAAATTTCTGCTAGCAGCAGGAACATAATAACAGTCTCTAAGTAATAAACAAAATCCAGACGGTAATCACAGAGGATAGGTGCCCACAGCTACAGCAGCAACTTTTGCCCCGTTGCCAACCCGAAGGGTCACTGCACCTTCCGCCAGCCTCCTACTTTTCTTTAGACCCTGCATAGTAGTGCACAAATGAGCACTAGAACCAGAATCTATAACCCAACTAGAAGTAGAAGAAACCGTAAGGTTAGTTTCAATCACGAGCAAGTCTAACATACCTTCAGAAGGTGTGTCTGCCTTTTTGTTCTTCAGGCTCTCGAGGTATGAAGGGCAGTTTCTTTTCCAATGGCCGTCGACGTTGCAGTGGAAACATTTTTCCTTGTCATCAGCCCTTTTCTTATGAACTTCCTTCTTAGGCTTTTTGTCTCTTTTGTGCTTCTTTGCTGGCTTCTTTTTCTTCCAAGTAGACTTTCTCTTGGAACCAGAAGTCAGCTCAGCAGCCAGAACAGAGCCCCTTGAACCTTTCAAGGCCCCTTCAGTAGTTACCAACATATTCAACAATTCGGTCTTAGTGCTTTCAATTTTATTCATATGGTAGTTTACTATAAACTGACCAAATGAATTAGGAAGGGATTGCAGGATCAGATCTATCTGCAGTTCCTTATGCATGGACATACTGAGCTTCTCAAGCTCCTCGAGGTCCTTAATCATAGTCAAACAGTGATCGTGGACAGACTGCCCCTCGCGCATCTTTGCCTTGAAGAGTCTCTTGGATACTTCAAAGCATGCAGTGCGGCTCTGCTCACCATACAACTGTTGGGTTGTGGAGCCTGATCCATTCCCTTTTCCTAGACCCCTATGTGCACTATGGTGGTGGAGGATCAAGGGAAGACAAGCCGGAAAGAGTTTCGAGAAGATTCGGAGTTGAATCAGCAAAGAAAGAAACCTTCAGCAAGGTCCGGAGTCGACTCCAGCAGACTTGGAGTCGACTCTGGCACGCAGGAAGTCTTGGCACAGTTTTTGGAGTCGACTCCAGCAGACCTGGAGTCGACTCCCCAGTGTTGGAGTCGACTCGAGAACTCCAGGAGTCGACTCCCACAGGCAGACAGAGAGGCCTTTTTCTGTGGACTGTTGCCGAGTCGACTCGCAGTATTGCGGGAGTCAACTCGAGCACGGTTTTCACGCGAGGCTGAGTTATGAACCGGGTCCAAGCCAAGGTTTTTTGAGCCCTAATCAAAGTAAGAGATTGGGAGGTATATATAGACTTCTTAAGGGACACGAGAAGGTAGGTTGCAACCCAGAGAAACCCTAGAACTCATCAACGAGAGGTTCCAAAAGGAAGATCCTTTGTGTGCATCAGGAAGACGACGTGTTGCTCATCTTGAGAGAGATTGTTTGCTGTGAGAAAGAGAGTTTGTTTCTCTTCTCTTGAATCTCTGTAACTTTCTTTGATCATATAGTGAATTATTGATCTGTGCGGCTGTGGACGTAGGAGCAAGAGACTCCGAACCACATAAACTTGCGTGTCTTGTGCGTTTTGCTATTGTTTTTGCCGTGTTATTCATCTCTCCTACTATCCTTTATATTCCGCATTTGCTGTTTGATTCCCTAACAACTGGTATCAGAGCATCTGGTTCGAAGGAAATAAGTGGGAGCAATGGCGGCTGAAGAAGGCAAGGTCAAGATTGACAGATTCGACGGCAAAGACTTTGGTTTCTGGAAGATGCAGATCGAAGATTATTTATATCAGAAGAAACTTCATCTACCTCTTGAAGGTATGAAACCGACAGGTATGTCACAGGCCGACTGGGATTTAATGGATCGTCAGGCTTTGGGAGTTGTTCGCTTGACGTTGGCTCGAAACGTTGCGTTCAACGTTTTGGAAGAGAAGAGAACAGCAGGTTTGCTGAGAGCATTGTCGAATATGTATGAAAAACCCTCGGCCTCTAACAAGGTGTACCTGATGCGCCGTTTATTCAATCTGAAGATGAGTGAAGGTTCCTCAGTTACGGATCACATCAATGAGTTCAATCTGATTACGAGCCAGTTGAGTTCGGTGGCAATCAGTTTTGAGGATGAAGTTCGTGCTCTAATACTCCTATCCTCCTTGCCAGAAAGTTGGGGTGCAACGGTGACAACTGTAAGCAGTTCCTGCGGCTCAAACAAACTGAAGTTTGAGGAGGTCCAAAATCTGATACTCAGTGAAGATATCAGAAGGAGGGAGTCTGGTGTGAAATCTGGTTCGATTCTGAACACATCTGAAGGCAGAGGAAGAACTGTGCAACGCAGTGAAAATCGTGGCAGATCGAAGTCTAAGAGGAGGAGCAAGTCTAGATCGAAAGGCGATGGCTGCTGGCATTGTGGCAAGATGGGCCACACGAGGAAGAATTGTTGGCTCAGAAAGAAGAATCCAAGCAAGGGGCAGAATGAGGAGTCCGTGAATGCAACCACAGATGAAGCCAACGATGCTTTGATCCTCAGCGTGGACAGTCCTATGGAATCGTGGATACTAGACTCTGGAGCTTCGTTTCATTCTACCTCACGGAAGGAGTGTATGCTGAATTACACTGCAGGAGACTTCGGAAAGGTTTATCTCGCTGATGATGAGCCTTTAGATATTGTGGGGAAAGGTGAAGTTCATATCAGGATGCTGAATCAGTCAGTGTGGAAACTGAAGAATGTGAGGCATGTCCCAGGCTTGAAGAGAAACTTGATTTCTGTTGGGCAGCTTGACAGCGAAGGGTATGTTACTACCTTCGTAGGTGGTTCATGGAAAATTACCAAAGGTGCTATGGTGATAGCACGTGGGAACAAGTTGGGAACTCTCTACATGACCAATGACACCAAGGATACGGTGGCATTGGCAGAAAGAGGTGCAGATAGTTGTCTTTGGCATCGCAGACTCGGACATATGAGTGAGAAAGGTATGAAGATGATGGTGAAAAAGAACAAGCTAGCAGATCTGAAAACTGTTGATGTAGGTCTCTGTGAAGACTGCATATTTGGGAAGCAGAAAAGAGTTAGTTTCTCAAAGAGTGGAAGAACACCGAAGACAGAAAAGCTAGAGCTTGTACACACAGATGTGTGGGGACCTTCACCGGTTGCATCTCTTGGAGGCTCACACTATTATGTCACGTTCATCGACGACTCTACCAGAAAGGTTTGGATTCACTTCATGAAGCACAAATCAGAGGTATTTGTCATCTTTAAGAAGTGGAAAAGTCTTGTGGAGAATGAATCTGGGGTAAAGATAAAACGACTAAGGTCTGATAATGGCGGTGAGTATGACAGCAGCGAGTTCAAGAAATTCTGTGCAGAGAATGGAATCCGAATGGAGAAGACAATACCGAGCACACCGCAGCAAAATGGGGTGGCTGAGCGAATGAACAGAACCCTGAATGAGAGAGCCAACAGTATGAGGATCCATGCTGGTTTGCCCAAGATGTTTTGGGCTGAGGCAGTCAACACCGCAGCGTATCTGATAAACAGAGGCCCGTCGGTTCTCCTAGATTGCAAATTGCCTGAAGAAGAGTGGACAGGAAAAATAGTAAATTTGTCACACTTGAGGGTCTTTGGGTGTGTCTCCTTTGTGCACATCAATGCAGAGAAAAGGGACAAGTTAGATGCAAAGTCCAGAAAATGTTTCTTCATTGGATACGGTACAGATGATTTTGGTTACAAGTTCTGGGATGTGCAGAACCAGAAGGTCATCAGAAGCAAGGATGTGATATTCAATGAGCGAGTTCTCTATAAGGACAAGAATACTTCAGATCTTGAGAATGTAGGGGAGCAAAGCAAGGAAAAACAGCAAGTTGAGTTGCAAGAGATTACAGAAGAAGACGTTGCCAAAAGAGTTCAGAGAAATTCTGAAAATTCAGAAACTGTTGCGGCACAACCTCAACCAAGTATACCACAGCTGAGAAGATCTACAAGAATCTCCAGACAACCGGATAGATATTCATCCTCTTTACATTATCTGCTATTGACAGATGAAGGTGAACCCGAGTGTTATGAAGAAGCCATGGAAAGCAAAGATTCGGTGAAGTGGGAGTTAGCCATGAAGGATGAGATGAAGTCCTTGGATAGAAATCAAACTTGGGAGCTCAGTTCACTACCAGAAGGCAAGAAGGCTTTACAGAACAAGTGGGTCTACAAAGTTAAAGAGGAACATGATGGCAGCAAGAGGTATAAAGCAAGGTTGGTTGTGAAAGTCTTCCAACAGAAGGAAGGTATCGACTACACTGAGATTTTCTCTCCGGTAGTCAAATATTCAACAATCAGAGTGATTCTGAGTATTGTGGCAGCAGAAAATCTGTATTTGGAGCAGTTGGATGTTACAACTGCATTTCTCCATGGAGAGATTGATGAAGACATCTATATGCAGCAACCTATCGGCTTTGCAGTCCCTAACAAGGAGAACCTTGTATGCAAACTGAAGAGAAGTTTGTATGGTTTGAAACAGGCCCCGAGGTTGTGGTACAAAAAGTTCGATGGATTCATGATCAGCAATGGTTTTGCAAGATGTCAAGAAGATCATTGCTGTTATCATAACGTACTTGATGGCAGTTTTATCATCTTACTCTTGTATGTTGATGACATGTTGATAGCCGGACCGAACCTACAAGAGATTGAAAGATGGAAGAAAGAGCTATCAAGAAAGTTTGCAATGAAAGACATGGGTGCAGCAAAACAGATGCTTGGGCTAAGGATTGAAAGGGATAAGGTGGCTGGAACACTGAAGCTTTCTCAAGCTAACTACATTGATAAGGTGCTGAATAGATTCAATATGACAGATGCAGATCCTGTGAAGACACCTTTGGCAAGCCACTTCAAACTTTCAAAAGAGCAATCACCCAAGGATGATGAGGAGCTGAAGAAGATGTCAAGGGTACCATATGCTTCAGCTGTAGGCAGCTTGATGTATGCTATGATATGCACGAGACCCGACATTGCACATGCAGTGGGAGCTGTGAGCAGATACATGGCCAATCCGGGTAGACAACATTGGGAGGCTGTCAAGTGGATCCTAAGATATTTGAAAGGTACCAGAAATGTAGGCTTGTGTTATAGAAAAGGCAGTCAAACACTACAAGGTTTTGTGGATGCAGACCTAGGAGGTGATACTGACACTAGAAGAAGCACCACAGGGTATGTTTATACCGTAGGCGGGACAGCAGTGAGCTGGTTCTCACAACTGCAAAAGATCGTTGCTCTTTCGACAACTGAGGCAGAATATGTTGCCATTACAGAAGCCAGCAAGGAGATGATTTGGCTACAAAACCTTCTGAAAGAGCTGGGCAGAGAACAGAACTGTAGTGTACTATTCTGCGACAGTCAGAGTGCTATTCACTTAGCTAAGAATCCAATGTTTCATGCGAGAACGAAACACATACAGCTGAGATATCACTTCATCAGAAAGTTGCTAGAAGATGGCAGTTTGTTACTTGAGAAGATTCAAGGAGTAAAGAATTCAGCTGATATGTTGACTAAGACAGTCACTACAGAGAAATTGAGGCTATGCATGGCCTCAATTGGCCTCCAAAGATAATTGAATGGAGGTGCCGCACAAAGAATACATATCAAGATATGGAAGTTTGTTTTATTTTCAAGATAGTGCACAACTGGATGTATCAGTCTCCAAGTGGGAGAGTTGTTGGGTTGTGGAGCCTGATCCATTCCCTTTTCCTAGACCCCTATGTGCACTATGGTGGTGGAGGATCAAGGGAAGACAAGCCGGAAAGAGTTTCGAGAAGATTCGGAGTTGAATCAGCAAAGAAAGAAACCTTCAGCAAGGTCCGGAGTCGACTCCAGCAGACTTGGAGTCGACACTGGCACGCAGGAAGTCTTGGCACAGTTTTTGGAGTCGACTCCAGCAGACCTGGAGTCGACTCCCCAGTGTTGGAGTCGACTCGAGAACTCCAGGAGTCGACTCCCACAGGCAGACAGAGAGGCCTTTTTCTGTGGACTGTTGCCGAGTCGACTCGCAGTATTGCGGGAGTCGACTCGAGCACGGTTTTCACGCGAGGCTGAGTTATGAACCGGGTCCAAGCCAAGGTTTTTTGAGCCCTAATCAAAGTAAGAGATTGGGAGGTATATATAGACTTCTTAAGGGACACGAGAAGGTAGGTTGCAACCCAGAGAAACCCTAGAACTCATCAACGAGAGGTTCCAAAAGGAAGATCCTTTGTGTGCATCAGGAAGACGACGTGTTGCTCATCTTGAGAGAGATTGTTTGCTGTGAGAAAGAGAGTTTGTTTCTCTTCTCTTGAATCTCTGTAACTTCCTTTGATCATATAGTGAATTATTGATCTGTGCGGCTGTGGACGTAGGAGCAAGAGACTCCGAACCACATAAACTTGCGTGTCTTGTGCGTTTTGCTATTGTTTTTGCCGTGTTATTCATCTCTCCTACTATCCTTTATATTCCGCATTTGCTGTTTGATTCCCTAACAACAACTCTTGCAGATGAGCCAGTATTTCCCTAGCAGTCTTCATGTTCTCATGCTGGCATTGAAGTTCGTTAGTCATGGATGCCATGATATAGCACTTGACCCTAATGTCGTCATCAGTCCACTTCTGATGCGTCTCACGTTGATCATCAGTAGGACGTGCTGGTAGCCCAGGGATATTATTCTCGAGCACATACCCTATTTTCTCACAATTCAGAACAATTTTCAGGTTCCTAAGCCAGTCTTTATAGTTGGTTCCGGTCAGTCTGTTGGTCTCAAGGATTCGGGTCAAAGGGTTTGAAGCTGACATTGTGATTTGTAGAGAGTAAAGATTCTCGTTAGACTTTGTACTTGAACTCAATTTGTTCTAGGGACTTTTAAAACAAATATGCTCCCACTATTTTCTCGAATTCCTCATACTCCCCTGATGGAGAAACGAAAACCTACGCGACTAGGATTTTTAGTGGGTACTGCGGTCTCACCGATTTACATGCCGCCTCACCTAACAGTTATTGGTGACATATAAATGGATGAGTGTACAACTCTTGTACAATGCTTCTCAAGCAAATTGCAGTGGTACTAGGTCTCTAAGTGATGAAGACCTCACCTAACAGTTATTGGTCCCATTACTTAGTTAAGTCAGACCCACCGTATAACCGCAGAAATAAAGTCGTCATTGGGTCCTCACCTAACAGTTATTGGTGCCCAACCCCACCTTTACCCCGCAACATCTCATGTCTAATAGAGAGGTCCAGTCCCCCGATGCAACTTGCCCACTGTGTCCAGCCGAGACAAATCAACACCGAAAAGACCTTAGCAGCTCTACTACGGTGGAAGACCTATGGACTTAATATTGCATAATCAAGTCTTAGTGTTTGTAACTTGAGTTCTTCATAAGAGGTAATCGAACAATTGGCCAGGTAAGCAGGTGGGAGGCTTCCCTTACTCAGAGAGTAAGGTCCTAATTAAGTAACCACCTTATAGGCTTGCCTAGACACCAATTAGATCAATTAATCTAATATGACTAACTTATGTTGGTTCACCCTCGACTGATTAGGGAGGTTTCGATTTAGGTCTCACTCGATCGCGTATTCACATCTCATGCAAATATAAGTCTACCCGCATAATCATAAGCATTAAACATCCAGGCATTATCAAAAATAAAATTAAATGGTGATGATCATGGATCCAGGATGGGGTCATTTTACAAGCACATGCACGTCAATTGGTTTGATCGTCTTCAACTCTTGACTCGATCTTGATCCTCTAGGTCCAATTGTGATCAACTCCTTGATCCATCTTCAATCAACCCTTGATCTTGATCCGCGCATGTTGAGCTTGTTGATGTATATATCGATCAACCATCGACGTGCAACACACATCACAGATTACATCCCAGATTGCTTTAAAAATTAAATAAAAATAAAATAAAATTACAACCCTTTTCATTGAGACACGCAGGTCTCTAATACATAAATTTAAGATGCACGCAGGCATCTGAAAATTAAAATTACATGCATCACAGAACATCGCAGAACATTTCAGCACATTCAAAGGGTCCATCCATGATCATCACCATACGCATCACATGCATAAAAAATTATTTTCAGATCTGTAATTTAATTGATTATTCCATCTCATGACTTGCTGATCATGCTAGATTTGACTCTAAATATTTGTAATCACATTATTAATGCATTAGAATCATTAATCTAAGCATCCATTAATTAGTATGCAGAAAAAACAGCAAGCTGAAAATTCTGCATACTTAATTTTCAGCAAGCATAATCCCTTAAATTTCAGATCTAAAATGCCTTGAAAATTTAATTCTAATCTTAATCTACATAACCTGGCTCTGATACCACTGTTAGCATCCCACATATGCCATGAAAATTTCGAAATAATTTTCAGATTGCAGCGGAAAAACATATGCGGGATCCGTTCATCGCATGAACGTGTTTTAAAACCTTTCGTTTGTAGATAGATTAGAATTAAATTATTTTAAACCATTTTAAAATTATTAAGAAGTTCAGATCTTCACCTTATGCGGGTAGATGGTCTCCGTAAATCTGATTTACGTGGTATTTGATCAAGGCTCAGTGGAAGCCGCACACGCGTCCGGCCTCTACAGGTATCCACACGAAGTACTGACTCGATCGAAGCCTTTAGATCTCACCGGGGTGCTAGCTCCCTTGCAGAGATGGCTATGGATGGCTGAAGTCCTCTCCTTTGAATCAACCTTTGATTGGGCTTGAGAGGAAGAAGAAGAAGGATGGATTTAGGAAGAAGAAAACAAGACCCGCAGCCTTTCTCTTTTTCTTCCTTTTTGGAACCAAGATGAAGAAGGAAGAGGGCGTCCCAAGCTTTTCTTTTTCTTCTCTTGATTGTGGCTCAAAAGAGGAAGATGGAGGAGGGTGCTCACGGCTGGAATGAGGAGAAAAACATCCATTTTTGGCCGAAATTCCATGCTCCCTTTTTTAATTAGTTAAGAGATAAGGATGAGTTCTTATTTTCTAGGAACTCATCTTTATCTCTTCTTTTGGCTAACAAGGAGGGGCGTGCGCCCCTCCTCTTTCTCCCACGCACACCCCAAGGGGAGGGGCGTGGGCCCCTCCCTCAAGTTTCATTTAAAATCTGCTATTTAAATAAATTAAAGGGGGTTTAATTTGGGTCAATTGCATGAGTGCAATCTAGTCAAAATAGGATTTTTTATGAACCCATTTCAATTTCCTCCAATTCCTAATCCAATTAGAATTTAATTGAGCCATGACTCTATTGAACTCTTCAATCCTAATCCAAATTAGGAGTCATAAAATTTAATTAGATTAAATTTAAAATTAATTAGGACTTAAGAAAATCCTAATCTAATCAGGACTTGTTCAATTTTCAGCCCTAAGACAATTTGGACTTTAGAAATCCTATTCCAAATAGGATTCTAATTTAATTTGAAATCCTATCCAATTAGGACTCCAAAATCCTACTCCAAGTAGGGACTCATGATCAAGTCCAATTAATTAAATCCAATTAATTAAATTAAATTGCAATCCGATTGCAATTATTCCTTCTTCTAACCACTAACTCTTAGCGGGTTTTCATTTATCAATCTAATTGATTATATGTGATTCCTAACCACATTCAACCATCGGATCGGTCATTAACTCTAATGTGTGTGACCCCATAGGTTCTATTCTGACTGGTAGTGAGATATATTGGATCTCTATCACAATATCATCGAAAACTCCTTTCAATGGGTTGAAACAATTTCAACTCAACTCACCAGGGATTATCGACCATCGAGATGATCCCTGTGAGTCTCACCATCCACCAGTGACACCTAGCAGTATGTAGTGGCCACCCAGCAGAATAGAATGATGAACCTCTAGGTGCAGTTATCGTATGATACAGTCCTTCTATCATGGATCCCTACAGATCGAGGTCATGGAGAACTCGTCAAACCCCGTCGTCTGTCATATGTCGTAGATTTATTGACTTGAGTTCGATAGTGAAAAACTCTTTCTCCACTTTATATTTCTGCCCTGGCCAAGGTCTTAGAACTCAGTCTAACAAATCACATAGGATCACTCCTCTTCTATCAAGGTCGATAGATTCCATGTAAGTGCATACCCTACTCCTACAGTGAACTTACTGCAACCAATCTTACACTACAAGGATCCCATATGGCTAGAGACCATGTATACGTGTAGTCAAACTACAATAACCTCACTGTGAGTAGCCGAAGCACCCGGAGGTCAAAGGACAGTCATACTACTGCAACATCAAGCAAGTCACTGACGAGTGGTAGACATCCAAGTGACTTCTTGTCTTGGTCACGCTCAGTACCCTTGTTCTCTAACAAGCACCTGCACTATCACTTCAGTGTCCCTACACTGTGGACTCGAGTCTCGTCCATCCAGAAGAAAATGATCTGTGCACTGATCGGATCGATCACCGTCCTCGTGATATCCATGATCAGGAGCATTTAGAAATTAATCACCAATGATACATGGCTCAAATTCTCAACTCTTGAGATATGTATCATCATCTTATTAATTCCTTGGACGATTCATAGACACATAAACAATATGAATGAAAAAGATGCCCATTTATTATTCAATAATAATAAAGTCAAGTACAAATTTATGTCCTAGAATTAATAATGTGTCCGCCAGATTGGCTTCTAGGGCATACATCTAACACCGCCCCCCTTTCACCTCCTTTTAAAGTACCTAGGCTCCTACAAATTAGGGAGCCCTAAATCTTTTCCAAGAGGGGCGCCGGCCCCTCTTGTGTTGCCGCACCCATGAAGATGAGAGGGCTCATTGCCCCTCTTACTTGGTTAACCTAATCCTCCTCCAAGGAGGATTAGGTGTCCCTCTTCATGGTTTAGCCCTAATCTAATTAGGGTTTAACCAAATCATGAATCAATCGGGTTCAATCTTTGTTAGTCCTAATCCAATTAGAACTTGAATGAACCATGACTCAATTGAACTCTTCAATCCTAACCCAATTAGGAGTCATGTTGATTCATGAGATTAATAATTAATTGGGACTTAAGAAACCCTAATCCAATTAGGACCTTTTTAATTTTAGTCCTAATCCAATTAGGACTCTAATTTGAATCCGAAGTCCTAATCCGATTAGGACTCTAGGAATCCTACTCCAAGTAGGAATCCAATTTTAATTCAAAACTCCTAATCTAATTAGGATTGTAGGAATCCTATTCCAAGTAGGAATCCCAGTCCTACTCCAACTAGGATTCCCAGTCCTAATCCAATTAAGACTCTAGGAATTCTACTCGAAGTAGGATTTGTGTTTAAGTCCAATTAATTAATTCCCTTTGTTCCTTCTTCAACTTATTATCAATCGAATTGATTACTTGTGATTCCTAATCACGATTCAACCATCAGATCGGTCAATACTTCTAGTGTGTGTGACCCCATAGGTTCTACTCTGACTGGTAGTGAGATATATCATGATCTCTATCACAATATCATTGAAAACTCCTTTCAATGGATTGGAACGATTCCAACTCTACTCATTAGGGTTTATCGATCATCGAGATAATCCCTGTGAGTCCCACCATCCACCAGTGACACCTAGCAGCATGTAGTGGCTACCCAGTAGAATAGAATGATGAACCTCTAGGTGCAGTTATCATGTGATACAGTCCTACTATCGTGGATCCCTACAGGACGGAGGTCATGGATAACTCGTCAAACCCCTTCGTCTGTCATATGACAAGATTTATTTGACTTGAGTTCGATAGTGGAAAACTCTTTCTCCACTTTATATTACTGCCCTGGCCAAGGTCTTAGAACTCAGTCTAACAAATCACATAGGATCACTCCTCTTCTATCAAGGTCGATAGATTCCATGTAAGTGCATACCCTACTCCTACAGTGAACTTAATGCAGCCAATCTACACTACAAGGACCCATATGACTAGAGACCATGTATACGTGTAGTCAAACTACAATAACCTCACTGTGAGTAGCTGAAGCACCGCAGGTCAAAGGACCAGTCATACTACTGCAACATCAAGTAAGTCACTGACGAGTGGATAGACATCCAAGTGACTTCTTGTCTTGGTCACGCTCAGTACCCTTGTTCTCTAACAAGCACCTGCACTATCACTTCAGTGTCCCTACACTATGGACTCAAGTCTCGTCCATCCTATAAGAAAGTGATCTGTGCACTGATCGGATCGATCACCATCCTCGTGATGATCCATTGATCAGGAGCATTTAGAAATTAATCACCAATGATACATGACTCAAATTCTCAACTCTTGAGAATATGCATCATCATCTTATTAATTTCTTGGACGATTCATATACACATAAATAATATGAATGAAAAGATGCCTTTTATTTATTCAATAATAAATAGTCAAGTACAAAATTATGTCCCTAGAATTAACAATGTGTCAGCCAGATTGGCTTCTAGGGCATACATCTAACAATCTCCCACTTGCACTAAAGCCAATCAGTCATATATCTAAGCCCCATCTTCTTAAGGTGGGCTTCAGTCTTTTACTGACTTAGCTGCTTAGTGAACGGGTCTGCCACGTTATCCGCGGAGTCTACTCTCTGCACCTCTACATATTTCTTCTCAACATAGTCGCGTATGAGGTGGAAGCGCCGCTCTATGTGCTTGGACTTCTGATGAGACCTTGGCTCCATAGCTAGTGCTATGGTGCCAATGTTATCGCAGTAAAGTGTTATGGCATCTAATGACATTACACCTAACTCTGCAATGAACTTTTAACCAGAAGGTTTCCACTGCACCCTTAGATACGGCTTAACATTCAGCTTCTAAGATAGAATCTATAATGATCGGTTGTTTGGAACTCTTCTAATTTACTGAACCACTATTGCACATATTCTGATGTAGACTTTCTATCATCAATATGTGTGCATCCTTCTACATTCAACTCTGATCTTCTCCCAAAGACCAAGAACATGTCCTTAGTTCTTCTCAAGTACTTAAGACTGTTCTTCACAGCTATCTAGTGCTTTTTTCCTAGATCTGATTGACATATGCTCGTGACATTCACAACATGTACTATATCAAGTCATGTACATAGCATGGCATACATGAGGCTCCCTATTGCTGATGCATAGGGGATCTTGCTCATGCGTTGAATCTCTTCAGATGTGTTGGGGCACATCTTCTTGTAGAGATTAATTCCATGCCTTAGGGGTAAGAGACCCCTTTTAGAGTTTTCTATGCTGAACCTTTTCAGCACTTCCTCTATATACATTTTCTGTGATAGGCCAAGCATCCTTTTAGATCTATCTCTATAGACCTTTATTCCCAAAATATAGGATGCTTCCCCAAGGTCTTTAATGGAGAACTCTTTTGACAACCAGACCTTGACCGAGGTTAGCATGGGAATATCATTCCCTATCAGGAGGATGTCGTCCACGTACAGTATGAGAAATACGACAGCACTCCCACTAACCCTTTTGTAAACACACGGTTCCTCCTCGTTTTTGATGAAATCAAACGTTTTGATTGCATCATCGAAACGAGTGTTCCAACTCTAAGATGCTTGCTTTAGTCCATAGATGGACCTTTGCAGCTTGCAGACCTTGTGATCTCCATCACTGGAAGTGAAACCCTAAGGCTGTTCCATATAGATATTTTCATCAAGATATCCATTCAGGAAAGCAGTTTTCACATCCATCTGCCAGATTTCATAATCATGAAATGCTGCAATGGCAAGCAATGTTCGGATGGATTTGAGCATGGCTACAGGTGAAAAGGTTTCCTGATAGTCAATGCTTTCGCGTTGACTATATCCTTTCGCCACCAGCCTTGCTTTATAGGTCTCTACCTTTCCATCCGAACCTATCTTCCTTTTGTAGATCCATTTACATCCAATAGGTACAATACCTTCTGGTGGATCTACTAAGGTCCAGACTTGGTTGGAATGCATGGAGTCTAATTCTGACTTCATAGCTTCCAACCATTTCTCGGAATCGATATCAGATATCGCCTCGTTGTAGGTTTTGGGATCCTGTATGTGATCCCTATCTCCCACTAGGAACATTTCCTCGGTATCCTCTTCTAGTACACCTAAGTATCTATCGGGAGGATGGGAGACCCTACTTGATCTGTGAGGTGGTTGAGGGACATCGTGTACTGGCTCTGTATTAATGGGTTCGATAGGATCCATGACTCGTTGCTTTTCAGAGACTTTCTCTTTAAGCTCAATTTTCCTCCCACTGCCTCTATCAAGGATAAACTGGTTTTCCAAGAGGATGGCATGACGGCTCACAAACACATTGTGCTCCTCTGAGACGTAAAAATTGTATCCTAATGACTCTTTAGGATATCCTATAAAACGAGCACTTATGGTCCTAGCCTCTAGTTTGTCCGCCTGTAGTCTTTTGACGTGGGCCGGACATCCCCAAATCTTGAGATGACCAAGACTTGGTTTCTTACCAGGCCATATCTCATATGGTGTGGTAGGAACGGATTTAGAGGGAACTCTATTAAGTAGATATACTGCGGTAAGTAAGGCATCTTCCCAAGAAAACATCGGTAGATCAGTGAAGCTCATCATGGACCGGACCATATCCAATAGAGTCCGATTTCTCCTCTCTGACACCCCGTTGAGTTGAGGTGTACCCGGAGGAGTCCATTGTGAGACTATGCCATTGTCCTTGAGATAGTCCCGGAATTCTCCACTAAGGTATTCTCCTCCTCGATCTGATCGAAGAGCCTTAAGGAGTTTTTCAGTTTGTTTTTCTACTTCATTTCTGAACTCTTTGAACTTTTCAAAAGATTCAGATTTGTGTCTCATAAGATACACATACCCATACCGTGAATAATCATCGGTAAAGGTAATGAAGTATGAATAACGTCCCCTGGCTAGCACATCGAATGGGCCACATACATCTGTATGTACCAGGGTAAGTATTTCAGTGGTCCTCTCCCCATGTCCTACAAAGGACAATCTGGCCATTTTTTCTTGAAGACAGGACTCGCAAACTGGATATGACTCGGAAGTCAATGAGCCGAGAAACCCATTTTTATCCATTTTGTTCATTCTGTCCTCTCCAATATGGCCAAGCCTGAGGTGCCACAAATATTTTTGGTTTATCTCATCCCTGGATCTTTTGGATCCTTTGGCGCTCACTTCTTGCTCAGACATATTTATAGATACATCCATATGCAAATGATAGAGACTGTCAATCATAAAACCACGTGCGACTATTTTATTTCTGAAATAAATAGAACAGCAGTCTTTGTCAAATGTAAAAACATGATCTTCCTGTGCTAGACATGAAACAGAAATCAAATTTCTGCTAGCAGCAGGTACATAATAGCAGTCTCTAAGTAATAAACTAAAACCAGACGGTAGTCGCAGATGGTAGGTGCCCACAGCCACAGCAGCAACTTTTGCCCCGTTGCCTACCCGAAGGGTTACTGCACCTTCCGCCAGCCTTCTAGTTTCCTTTAGACCCTGCATGGTAGTGCATAGATGAGTACTAGAACCAGAATCTATAACCCAACTAGAAGTAGAAGAAACCGTTAGATTAGTTTCAATTATGAGCAAGTCTATACCTTCTGAAGGTGTGTCACCTTTCTTGTTCTTCAGGCTCTCGAGGTATGAAGGACAGTTGCTCTTCCAGTGGCCGTCGACATTATAGTGGAAACATTTTCCTTTGTCATTGGCCCTTTTCTTTTGAACTTCCTTCTTTGGCTTCTTGTCTTTCTTCTGCTTCTTAGCAGGCTTCTTTTTCTTTCAAGTAGACTTTCTCTTGGAACCTGAAGTCAACTCAGCAGCAAGGACATTGCCCCTTGAACCTTTCAAGGTTTCCTCAGCAGTTACCAACATATTTATCAGTTCAGTCTTAGTGCATTCAATCTTATTCATGTGGTAGTTTACTATAAACTGACCAAATGAATCAGGAAGGGATTGAAGGATCAGATCAACTTGTAATTCCTTGTGCATGTTCATACCGAGTTTCTCAAGCTCCTCTAAGTCCTTGATCATAGTCAGACCGTGATCATGGACAGACTGCCCTTCGCACATCTTTGTCTTGAAGAGCCTCTTGGACACTTCAAAACAAGCTGTGCGACTCTGCTCACCATACAACTCTTGTAGGTGTGCTAGTATGTCCCTAGCAGTCTTGAGATTCTCATGCTGGCATTGGAGTTCATTGGACATGGATGCCATCATATAGCACTTGACTCTAATGTCATCATCCATCCACTTTTGATGCATCTATCGCTGAACATCAGTAAGACGTGTTGGTAGTGTGGGGATATCTGAATCGAGTATGTAGCCTATTTTCTCACAGCTCAAAACAATTTTGAGGTTTCTAAGCCAGTCCTTGTAATTGATTCCGGTCAATCGGTTGGTCTCAAGAATACGGGTCAAAGGATTTGAGGCTGACATTATGATCTGCAGAGAGTAAAGATTCTAGTTAGACTTTTGTACTTGATCCTAATCTGTTCTAAGGTCTTTTAGAACAAATGTAACTCCCATTATTTTCTCGAATTCCTCATACTCCCCTGGTAGGAAAACGGAAATCCTACACGACTAGGATTTCTAGTGGGTACTGCGGTTCCACCGATTTACATGCCACCTCACCTAACAGTTATTGATGACACATAAATTGATGAATGTACAACTCTTGTACAATGCTTCTTAAGCATGTTGCAGTGCTACTTGGTCTCTAAGCCATGAAAACCTCACCTAACAGTTATTGGTCCCATTTCTTAGTTAAGTCAGACCCACCGTATAACCGTAAGAATAAAGTCGTCATTGGGTCCTCACCTAACAGTTATTGGTGCCCAACCCCACCTTTACCCTACAACATCTCATGTCTATAGAGAGGTCCAGTCCCCCGATGCAACTTGCCCACTGTGTCCAGCCGAGACAAATCAACATCAGAAAGACCTTAGCAGCTCTACTACAGTGGAAGACCTATTGACTTAATATTGGTTAATCAGGTCTTAGTGTTTGCAACTTGAGCTCTTCATAAGAGGTAATCGAACAATTCGCCAGGTAAGCAGGTGGGAGGCTCCCCTTACTCAGAGAGTAAGGTCCTAATTAAGTAACCACCTTTCATGCTTTTTTAGACACCATTAGATCAATTAATCTAATATGACTCGCTCATGTTGGTTCACTCTCGACTTGATTGAGGAGGTTTTAATTTAGGTCTCAATTGGGTTTGCTACATCACATGTAAACCTATCTACCCGACTCTCATTCACATCACATGCAAACGGCACATTGCAGGCAGTTATAATCGCAGCAATAATTAAAGCTAAACTTTAAATAGGTGATGATCATGGATTCTAGTTAGGTCGTATTACAAGCACATGCACGTCAATCGATCAACTGGTCTTCAACTCTTGAATTGGTTCCAAGCCTCCTTGATTCGATCCTTGACCAACTCTTGATCCAATCGCCATCACCCGCTTAGACCCCTGCTCATCTCATGCATCATCTTCGACTTGATCGTTGACGTACATCACATCACAGAAATACAACCAGATATAAAATAAAAATAAAAATAAATTACATCTTCCTTTTAGAAGGCACGCAGGCCTTTCAAAACATCAAATAAGATGCATGCAAGCATCTGAAAAATTACATGACATTACAGATCACATCGCAGGTCATTACATTTGATACCAAAAGGGTTTGAATCCTATGATCATCACCACATGCAGCAATTATAATTTTCAGATCTGAAAACTAATTGATTATCTTATGATATAGGTTGCTGATCATGCTAATCATGATTCTAAACTTTGTAATCCTATTAACAATGCAATTAGAATCATCCTTTTATCACATAAAAATCAGCATGCAAAAATCAGCACCCTAGAAAAAATCTGCTTGCAGAAAATTTTCAGCATGCATGATCATTCAATTTTCAGATCTAATAAGCCTATTAATAATTAATCCTTACCTTAATCTACGATGTCTAGGCTCTGATACCACTGTTAGAAAATCCCGATCATGCCGCTGAAATTCAAAAAATTCAGATGCGGCGGAAGAGGCATGCGCGGGATCAACCGTTCATCGTATGAACGTTGTTTCACGACCGTTCGTAGATAGATAAGGATTAAAAACTTTTAAAACCTTTAGAAGATCAGATCTTCACCTTGTGCGGGTAGATGATCACTGCAAACTGAAGTTTGTGGTTTAGGATGAAGGTTCGCTTGAAGCCGTTCAAATGCCCGGCCTCTACAGGTATCCACACGAAGCAGAAATCGATTAAAGCTTCCTTGTCTCCCCGGGGTGCTAGCTCCCTTGCAGAGACAACTTTGGATGGCTGATTTCCTCTCTTTCAATCAACTCTTGAATGTGCTTGAGAGGAGGAAGAAGAAGGATGCAAGAGGATGAAGAATCAAAGGTTGCTTGCAGCCTTTTCAATTTCCCTTGCGTTGGAAGAAGGAAGGGAGGAAAGGAGTGCCGCCAAGCCTTCTTTTTCTTCTTCTTTGCTTGCGGCTGAAGACCAAGGGGGGAAGGAGGGTGGCCACGGCTGAGAGGTGAGGAGTTCAATGCTTAGGGCGCCGGCTCCCTTTTCACCCCCTTTTAAGTATCTAGGGCTCCTACAAGTTAGGAGCCCTAGATGTTTTTCCAAGAGGGGCGCCGGCCCCTCTTGTGTTGCCGCACCAATGAAGTAAAGGAGAGGGGCTGATGCCCCTCTTGCTTGGTTAACCTAATCCTCCTCCAAGGAGGATTAGGTGTCCCTCTTATGGTTTAGCCCTAATCTAATTAGGGTTTAACCAAATCATGAATCAATCGGGTTCAATCTTTGTTAGTCCTAATCCAATTAGAACTTGAATGAACCATGACTCAATTGAACTCTTCAATCCTAACCCAATTAGGAGTCATGTTGATTCATGAGATTAATAATTAATTGGGACTTAAGAAACCCTAATCCAATTAGGACCTTTTTAATTTTAGTCCTAATCCAATTAGGACTCTAATTTGAATCTGAAGTCCTAATCCGATTAGGACTCTAGAAATCCTACTCCAAGTAGGAATCCAATTTTAATTCAAAACTCCTAATCTAATTAGGATTGTAGGAATCCTATTCCAAGTAGAAATCCCAGTCCTACTCCAACTAGGATTCTCAGTCCTAATCCAATTAGGACTCTAGGAATCCTACTCGAAGTAGGATTTGTGTTTAAGTCCAATTAATTAATTTCCTTTGTTCCTTCTTCAACTTATTATCAATCGAATTGATTACTTGTGATTCCTAATCACGATTCAACCATCAGATCGGTCAATACTTCTAGTGTGTGTGACCCCATAGGTTCTACTCTGACTGGTAGTGAGATATATCATGATCTCTATCACAATATCATTGAAAACTCCTTTCAATGGATTGGAACGATTCCAACTCTACTCATTAGGGTTTATCGATCATCGAGATAATCCCTGTGAGTCCCACCATCCACCAGTGACACCTAGCAGCATGTAGTGGCTACCCAGTAGAATAGAATGATGAACCTCTAGGTGCAGTTATCATGTGATACAGTCCTACTATCGTGGATCCCTACAGGACGGAGGTCATGGATAACTCGTCAAACCCCTTCGTCTGTCATATGCCAAGATTTATTTGACTTGAGTTCGATAGTGAAAAACTCTTTCTCCACTTTATATTACTGCCCTGGCCAAGGTCTTAGAACTCAGTCTAACAAATCACATAGGATCACTCCTCTTCTATCAAGGTCGATAGATCCATGTAAGTGCATACCCTACTCCTACAGTGAACTTAATGCAGCCAATCTACACTACAATGATCCATATGACTAGAGACCATGTATACGTGTAGTCAAACTACAATAACCTTACTGTGAGTAGCTGAAGCACCGCAGATCAAAGGACCAGTCATACTACTGCAACATCAAGTAAGTCACTGATGAGTGGATAGACATCCAAGTGACTTCTTGTCTTGGTCACGCTCAGTACCCTTGTTCTCTAACAAGCACCTGCACTATCACTTCAGTGTCCCTACACTATGGACTCAAGTCTCGTCCATCCTATAAGAAAGTGATCTATGCACTGATCGGATCGATCACCGTCCTCGTGATGATCCATTGATCAGGAGCATTTAGAAATTAATCACCAATGATACATGGCTCAAATTCTCAACTCTTGAGAATATGCATCATCATCTTATTAATTTCTTGGACGATTCATATACACATAAATAATATGAATGAAAAGATGCCTTTTATTTATTCAATAATAAATAGTCAAGTACAAAATTATGTCTCTAAAATTAACAATGTGTCAGCCAGATTGGCTTCCAGGGCATACATCTAACAAGAAAGAGATCATATTAATGATCCCAAGACCTACAATGAAGCGATGTTAGACATCGACTCCGAAAAATGGATGGATGCAATGAAGTCAGAAATAGGCTCCATGCATTCCAACCATGTATGGATCTTAGTAGATCCACCTGAAGGTATAGTACCTATTGGGTGTAAATGGATCTACAAAAGAAAAATGGGTTCGGATGGCAAGGTAGAGACCTATAAGGCAAGGTTGGTGGCAAAAGGTTATAGTCAGCGCGAAGACATTGACTATCAAGATACCTTTTCATCGGTAGCCATGCTGAAGTTCATTCGTACGTTGCTTGCCATTGCAACTTATCATAATTATGAGATATGGCAGATGGATGTGAAAACTGCTTTTCTTAATGGATATCTTGAGGAAGATATCTATATGGAACAGCCTCAAGGTTTCACTTCCAGTGATGGTGATCACAAGGTCTGCAAGCTGCAAAGATCTATTTATGAACTAAAGCAAGCATCTCGGAGTTGGAACACTCGTTTCGATGATGTGACAAATCATTTGATTTCACCAAGAACGAAGAGGAACCATGTGTGTACAAAAAGGTCAGTGGGAGGGCTATAGTATTCCTCGTATTGTACGTGGATGATATACTCCTAATTGGGAATGATATTTCCATGCTCACATCGGTCAAGTTATGGCTGTCTAAGAAGTTCTCTATGAAAGACCTAGGTGAAGGATCTTATATTTTGGGGATTAAGATCTATAGAGATAGATCTAAGAGGATGCTTGGCCTATCACAGAAAATGTACATAGAGGAAGTGCTGAAGAGGTTCAGCATGGAAAACTCTAAGAGGAGATTGCTACCCCTAAGTCATGGGATAAATCTCTCCAAAAGGATGTGCCCCAAAACATCTGAAGAGATTCATCGCATGAGTAGGATCCCTTATGCATCGGCAATAGGGAGCCTCATATATGCCATGCTATGTACTCGACCTGATATAGCATATGCTGTGAGTGTCACGAGCAGATATCAGTCAAATCCAGGCAAGGAGTACTGGATAGCTGTGAAAAATATCCTTAAGTACTTGAGAAGGACTAATGATATGTTTTTGGTCTTTGGTGGAGGCACAGAATTAAAGGTAGAAGGATATACTGATTCAGACTTCATGACTGACCCTGATGATAGAAAGTCTACATCAGGATATGTATTATTATGCAATGAAAGATCGGTAAATTGGAAGAGTTCCAAGCAACCGATTATTGCAGATTCTACTATGGAAGCAGAGTACATTGCTGCATCGGATGCTGCGAAAAAAGCATTCTGGTACAAAAAGTTTGTCGAAGAGCTAGGACTCATGTCATCAGATGTCATAACCCTTTTCTGCGACAACAATTGTGCCATAGCACTGGCTAAGGAGCCGAGGTCTCACCAGAAGTCCAAGCACATAGAGCGGCGATTTCATCTAACTCGCGACTACCTCGAAAAGAAATATGTAGAGGTGCAGAGAGTAGATTTCATTGATAATGTGGTGGACCCATTCACTAAGCAGCTGAGTCAGAAGAAATTAGAAGTTGATGACCCAAAGATTGATTTAAAGATTGATTTTGATGATCACAAAACCTTGAAGTATAAATACTAATGTTTGTGTTGCAAGAAGAAAGATTATTTATTTTGCAAGGAACATAGCAAGTTGAAAGAATTCAAGAAGGCCTCCAAAGCTCTCAAGGAAAGTTGGAAGAAAGCCACACCTTATTGGCCCAAGATTCAAGTTCAAAGGCTTCAATCTAGAAGAGCAAGTTTTAAGAAAAATTCAAAGGAAAGGCACTCGAGTCGACTCCTACAGTTCCGAGTCGACTCCAAGAAGCAACAGACAGCCGGACAGAAAGATTCATCTCAGAACCTGTCAACGAGTCGACTCCTGAAGAGCGCGAGTCGACTCCGATGCTTGCCGAGTCAACTCTACGGTAGTACGAGTCGACTCCAGGGAGTTACAGACAGAAAGACAGAGAAGTTATTTTGGACCCTGAGAGCCGAGTCGACTCCGGAGGAACTCGAGTCGACTCCGATGGTTGGCAGGTCGACTCCAAAGAAAGCGAGAGTCGACTCTCAGTGTTACACAAGGAAAAAGTCAGAGAGCAGTTTTTCGGACACTGAGATTCGAGTCGACTCCCACAAAGTCCGAGTCGACTCAAAGACAGCGCAACCCCAAAGACAGAAGACGGTATTTTCGTCTCTGAGAGGCGAGTCGACTCCCAGACAGCTCGAGTCGACTCCAAGGCAGCGCTACACCAAAATGGCAGAAGGCTGTGTTTCGGAAACTGAGAGTCGAGTCGACTCCGGAACAGTTCGAGTCGACTCCAAGACCAGACGAGCCAAAATACAGAGGATCAGTTTTTGGGCTCTGAGAGCCGAGTCGACTCCAAGAGAATCCGAGTCGACTCGAGGAAGAAAATCAGAAAGTATGTCCTCTGGATTCATGGGATGAGCCGACTCCGAAAATGCCAAGTCAGCTCCAGATGTTGGCGAGTCGACTCCGGGTTAAGTCGAGTCGACTCCCAGTCGAGGATGCACAATAATTCAAATTTGGAACAGTGGCCGAGTCGTCTCCAGTGAAGCACGAGTCGACTCCTGCAACAGGCGAGTCGACTCCTGATCGTGCGAGTCGACTCCGATCCCAACGGTAATATTGTCAGGAGGTGCAGACTGTGTCCAACGGCTCTATTTTTGTCTCTAACGGCTAGATTCTTGTTTCCACGCCATCTAAAGCTATAAAAACAAGAGGAGAGCTAGGGGAGAAGGTATGGAAGTGGGAGAGAACATTTAGGGAAGAGATTTCAAAGAGAGTACAAGGAAAATCTCCCATAAGCACAAAAGGGCCATCCAAAGTGAAATAGAGAGAAGATGAGCATCCAAGTGAATCCCAAAGCTTCCTCTCCATCCGTGTGCTGCCTCGGTGATCCTTTACTTCGTGCCGAATCTGAAGAGGGTCAAGTAAAGAAGAAGCCGAGCTCCTTCATCTTCAAAACTCGTTTGAGGGCTTCTCTTTACTCCATTTGTTTATATTGTTATATTTGCTTGTTTAAGAAGCTTTGATTTGTTTTAAACCTTTCTTTTAATATCTTGTAACTTGATTCAATCAAGGGATTGAATCAAGGGGTTAAGGTTTGTTGGTGAGCCAAAGGGAAAACCAACGGTGAGAGGTTGGTTGGTGAGCCGAGGGTAAAACCAACGTGTAAGGGTTCGATTGTGATCCCGGGAAAACAATCGGGACGGTTCTAGTCGGTGAGCCTGGGAAAACCGACCGAGTTCGTTGTTATCTCGCAAAACAACAAGTTGGGTTGTGAGCTTGTAAAACAACCGGCTGTAATCTGTAGGATTATAGTGAAATTCCCAAGAGGTCTTGGGGAGTGGATGTAGGTGCTGGGGTGCACCGAACCACTATATGTTTGTTGTGTTTGTGATGCTCTTTGTTATCTAACTTCCTCACTCACTTACTTACTTAGATAAACTGATTGTTTAACTCTTATCCTCTCATCCTTTAGGTGCAAGCATATTACTTAATCAAGTCTCATTCAATGAGTAAAACTGTTGCTAAGTTTACACTTCACTGTGCATCTATACAACTTAACATAATTAATTGAAAAGTTTTAGAAGTAGTCTAAAAGATTTTAAAAGACCCAATTCACCCCCCCTTTTGGGTTGTATCTACTGGGCAACAGAAGTCCATCTTGAAAAAATGGAACTTAAATATATGTCTGATTGGCTTTAGTGCAAGTGGGAGATTGTTAGAAATATGCCCTAAAAGCCAACGTGGCTGACACATATTTGTAATCTGAGGCATAAATTTATAATTTGACACTTATTAATAAATAAGATTGGGCAATTTATTTTTCATTCATGTTTATATGTGTCCATGAATCGTTCAAGAAATTAACAGATGATGACACATATTCTCAAAGGAGTTGAGAATTTGAGGCATGTGTCATTAGGGATTAATTTCTAAATGCTCCTGATCGATGGATCTATCACGAGGGACGGTGATCGATCTGCTGAGATTAGTGCACAGATCACTTAGTCAGATGGACGAGTCTCGAGTCCACGGTGTAGAGACACTGGAGTGATTATGCAAGTACTTGTTAGAGAATAAGGTACTGAGCGTGACCAAAGATAGTAGTCACATAGATGTCTATCCACTCGTCAGTGACAACTTATGCTGCAGTTGTATGACTGGTCCTTTGACCTGCGATGCCTCAACTATTCACTGTGAGGTTGCTGTAGTTTGACGAGCATGTGAACTTGGGCCCTAGCCATTCGAGTCCTTGTAGTGCAGATTGGCTACAGTAGGTTCATTTTGGAATAGGGTTGTATCTAGACGGGATCTATTGACCTTGATAGATTAGGAGTGATCCTATGTGATTTATGAGACTGAGTTCGATAAATTTATGGCCAGGTATTTTGGAAAAAGAGTTTTCCACATCTCGAACTGGAAGTCATATAAATTTGATATATGATAGACGATGGGGTTTGACGAGATATCCATAACCTCCGTCACTTCGGAATCCATGATAGAGGGATTGTATCATACGCTAACTGCACCAAGAGGTTCAGATATTTCATTCTGCTGGGTTGCCACCACATACTGCTAGGTGTCACTAGTGGATTGTGAGACTCGAAGGCATTCACTTGGTGATCAGTGAACCCTAAGAGTAGAACTGAAATCGTTTCAGTCCACTGAAAGGAGTTTCAGTGATATTGAGATGGAGATCTCAGTATGTCTCACTACCAGTCAGAATAGAACCTACGGGGTCACATACATAGAGGATTTAATTAGTCAGACTATCATAATTGTGATTTGGAATCATAATAGAAATCAATTATCAATATGATTGGTGATTGAATTAACCCACTAAGTGTTAGTGAGTTAATGGAAGAAGAATTAAGCGAAATTGATTGCAATTGGATTGCAATTGGGCTGATTTAATGAGCCAAATCAAATTGGGTTCGACCCAAATTGATTTGGGTTCATGATTGGGTCAATTTGATTAAACCAAGATTTGTGCAGATTTTAAAGACCACATGTCATCGTAGGATGAATATGACTTAAGTCATATTCACACTATGCAGACTTTGAAGTCCACATGGCGTCGTAGGATGCATGCTCCCAAATCAATTAATTCTCCTAATGAGATTAGGAATCCTAATGTGATTAGAAAATTAATCAATTGATTAAATAGACACATGTCATGCATCTATGAGCACAAGGATTGGACACTTGGCATTAATCTAAGGGTGGGTTATAGTCCCATACTCCTAATAAGATTAGAAGGAGCCCTATACCCAATCTATAAAAGGGTAGCAAGGGAGAAGTTATGAATTAATTCTCTCCTCTTCCTTCCACGCCTCCTCTTCTTTCTTCCTCCTTCTCCACGGCAGCAAGGGGTCTTCATCCTCCTCTTCTTCCACAGTAGTAAGGCAAGAAAGATCCACGTGCAAGGTTCCTCCTTCCTCTTCCTCCATCGCGAGCAAAGTTGAACAAGAAAGGTTTCTTCTTTAAGGAGGTATGTTGCAGATTTTTATCTTCTAATCTATATAATAGTCATGAGAGGTCTTTGCAAGGAGCTAGCACTCCGGTAAGACCCTATCTCAGATGATTAGATCCTCGTGTGGATACCTGTAGAGGCCGGACAATTATATGGCTCAAATGGGAACCTAGATAGATCATCAGGCTGCGTTGTTCTTCATCTGCAGAATTTTTGAAAATGAGATCTTCAAATTAATTTCTTCTGATTTTAGTTTCAGTTTTATGAATCTTAATCAACCTTCCTCGGATCCTAATCTCCCCTCCCTAATGAATTCAAAGATCTTTTGGATTTGGATCCAGAAAATTTTTTGAATTCTACGATCCGAGGCGCGTTCATGCGATGAACGACGTTCCGTTCGAATTCCGCTACGAACGTTACGTAACCTAGCAGTTTGAATACCTCCTTTATTTCTTCCAACGAAGTTCCTTTCTTGCCAAAGGAAGAAGGTGTATTCAGACACTGAGGGAAAGGAGCCTTCGGTGTAAATGGTGTGGTCGATACTGGACTAGATGGCGACAAAGACGAGTTTGGGTTCTCTTTAAGCACAGTCATACTCTTGTCTTCATTTTCTTTATGTTCCTTTTCTCCAACCTTATTGTCCACTACGCGTCCACTTCTTAAGGTAGTCATGGCATTAGCTTGTTCATGGTGAGCATCATTCGGATGAGTCTCTTGAGCCATGTACTTCCCTCTTGGGTTACTCACTGGTTGGCTTGGAAGCTTGCCTTTCTCTCTTTTATTTTGTGCACTCGCTAGCTGCCCTAGCTGGGTTTCTAATTTGGTAATAGACTGTGTTGCCCAAGAAGACAACCCAAGAGGAAGGGTGAATTGGGTTTGGATTAAATCTCGATGAATTAAAAACTATGATTAGTAATTAACTAAATCTATTGCAAGCAAACTAGTTAAGTTACTAGATGAAGTGAATGAAGAGAGAGAGAGAGAGGACAGCAGCCAATACAAACACAAACCAATTTATAGTGGTTCGGAGCTAACCCTTGCTCCTACGTCCACTCCCCAAGCTTCACTTGGAAGTTCACTATAATCCCTTGGATTACAGCCGGTTGTTTTACAAGTTCACAACCCAACTTGTTGTTTTCGCGAGATTACAACAAACTCGGTCGGTTTTCACAAGCTCACCGACTAGAACCATCCGATTTTTTTCTCGGAATCACAATCGAACCCTTACACCGTTGGTTTTAACCTTGGCTAACCAACAAACCTTACAACCCTTGATTCAATCCCCTGATTGAATCAAGTAAAAAAATAGTTTGGGAAAAGTTACAAGGAAAGCTTCTTAATAAGCAAATATTAACCAATATGAATAGAGTAGAGTTAGAAGCCCTCAAACAGATTTTGGAAGAGGAAGAAGGGGCTTCTCGAACTCTGAGTCTCCTCTTTGAGTGCACTGAAGATCTGATGTTAGAGGAAGAGCCTTGAATGCGAAGAGAAGACTTCTAGAAATGTATTGAATGCATTTCTTCCTTCTTTTGCTTGTCTTTTCTCTCAATAGACTCTTGGTAGATGGAAAACACTTAATGCACAAATGGAGTAACTCTCTTGGTGTCTACTACTGTTCAATCAGACTATTTAAACAGTCCCACTTGAGAAATAGCCGTTAGACACTGATTTATGGCCATTCTGCATAGTCTGCACCTCCTGACAATATATCCGTTGGGGTCGGAGTCGACTCGCTCGATCTGGAGTCGACTCGGCTGTTGCTGGAGTCGACTCTTGCTTTATTGGAGACGACTCGCTCCCTGTACAGGATTTGAATTAAAGTGCTGTCCCGTTCTAGAGTCGACTCGGCCAAACCTGGGGTCGACTCGCCAATATCCGGAGATGACTCGGCACTTTTGGAGACGGCTCGTTCTCATGGTTCCAGAGATCTATATTTCTGCATTTCTTTCTCGAGTCGACTCGGATCATCTTGGAGTTGACTCGGCTCTCAGAGCCCGAAAACTGATCCTCTATCTTTGGAGTTGAACTGCCTTGAAGTCGACTCGGATTATCTTGGAGTCGACTCGGCTCTCAGAGTCCGAAAACTGATCCTCTGTCTTTCGAGTTGAATTGCCTTGGAGTCGACTCGGACTTTGTTGGGGTCGACTCGGCTGACTTCGGGTCGACTCTCGTATTCTCGGAGTCGACTCGTTCACAGAGTCACTTTGTTTGGTTTTCTGCCTTTCAGTCTACTTTTTTCTGAGAGTCGACTCTTGCATGTTTAGGAGTCGACTCACCAAACTTCGGAGTCGACTCGTAACCTTCTGGAGTCGACTCGGTAACAGGGTCCAAAAAAAACCATCGTTCTGTCTTTCTGTCTGTTACCCTTTGGAGTCGACTCGAAACTGTCAGAAGTCGACTCGGCAAGCATCGGAGTCGACTCGAAATCGTCGGAGTCGACTCGGTGACAGGGTCTGAAATTCATCTTTTTGTCCTTCTGTCTGTTCTCAGTCGGAGTCGACTCGTAGTGTACCGGAGTCGACTCGAGCTTGTGCCAGAACCTCTGAAACACTTGGAGTCGACTCGCAAGCTTCCGGAATCGACTCGAGCTTCAGATTTTGGCTTAATTGTGTTCAACACTTAGCCAAATAATCTTGAACAAAAGCTCGATGCTCTTAAAGATAAATTCATATATATTTGCCTGAAACACTAGATTGAATTCATTAGTACAACATGAAATATACTCAAATGCTTTGAGCTCATCAAAATCAAATAGGGGTATAACCAATCACTCCACAATCTCCCCCTCCCCCTTTTTGATGATGACAAAACATTGAGTATTTGTAAAGTGAATTGCTCAACCAAAAGGTGATTTATAGTAAATTTTTGAAATGAATTCAAATGTCTAGTCATTTAATTTATCCAAAAATGAAAGGTATGAATCAGTAAATCCTGAAATTAGAGCTCTCTCTTTCATTTGGAATTATATAAGCCTTCATATCATGCAATCAATTGTTTGGCTTATATATGTTTAATGAATTTGCTTTCTTAAGATTTCAGATTCTCCCCCTCAACATATGCATTCAATTTTGTTTAGATTCTCTGAATTTTCTTTTAATGTCATGAAGCTTTTGAGCTTAAATTTTTACTTTCAGAGGAAAAATCTGTTAATTTGTTCTTGAGTATGATTCAACTAATCTCCGAATATTCCTTGAATAGATTCTGGAGATTACTCCTTGAGGAGCCCCAACAGAGAGATAATGAGCCTCGAGGTATCGAATCCACTAAGAACAAATTACTTTTTGCTTTAAAGATTTTCTTTTTAGTGATTCCCTTTACATTTCAATTCATCATATCTTCTCTCCCTTTTTGTCATCATAGCAAAAAGGCACAAAACATAGAAAAAGTATAAGAACTCAAATTGCACAGTGTTGAAAGTAAATTTCTACTCATTGTATTAAAGTCAAATTTGAGTACAAGTGTGATTACATAACAGAAAAAGTCCTCAAGGGACTGTACATCAAAAAAGAATACACTAGGGTTTCTTTGTAGTGGAGGATGTGGCTCTCGTACTCTGTCTAGTATGTTCCATGACCATGCTTAGCCCCTCAGAGACGTTCCCTAGTTGTGCGATGATTTCCGAGGTGGCCCTAGACTGTATCGAAGTGAACTGTGTCAGACTTTCTTAGAGGGTGTCAAGTTTGGAGATCAAGGCATGTGCTAGCCTTTCTGCACCCTGACTTTGGCTACCAAGTTCATTTCTGATGCTGTCTCGCATCTTCCTCGTGTCATCCTTTACGTCGCTCATATTCCAATATTGAGCTTGGACAAGGCTCCTGATGTTGTAAATTTCCTCCTTCAGGTCTGCAACCATCTTGGACACGACTGCTAAGGAGGGAACAACTTCAGAGAAGGGAGTACTGAGTGGACCTCGGAGCTCTCTCAACAAGTCATCTCTCAGCTCCCTCACAATCTCCTGTCTCATCTCCCGGAGTTGCTCAGAGCTGATCCGGACTTCCAGGGGCTGCTGAGGTGGTGGTGCAGTAGAGGGTCCATCTGAAGTGGATGGGAATGATGGACTAGATGTGGAAGAAAAAGTGGGAGGAGCTATGTAGTGGTCCTGGTCATGATCAGGACTAGGTGAGTGATGAGTGGTTGGGTCGGATGGAGTGGATGAAGAAGTTTTCCTAACCCAGACATTGTCGACTTTATGGAACCCCATTCTGTGGAGAGTCCCCTCGCCCATGTGATCAATATTTCTAAGTGAACGAGAGGATTCCCCCTCAGGAATAGGGACCTCTAACTCCCTAAAGAAAAGTATGAATAGCATGCCATAAGGGAGACTCAATCTAGGTTTATCTAGGGGTTCACAGATGTATTTGTAGATGAGTTTTGGGAAGTTGATGGGAGTGTCTTGAAGAATGTGGAACATCAATGCTAGGTCTCTCTCGGAGATGAAGTCAAACCTACCTGTTTTGGAAAAGAGAGTCCTAGAAATAATACTTAGGAGGAGCTGCATTTCAGCTGAAAGCTGATTTGCAAACACCTCCTCTATTGGGGATTGAGGTGGGCTCCCTAAGACGGTCGTAAGGGCCTCAGTCCTATCATGGGGATGAGTAGGAAAAATCCCCTCTCGGGAGAGATGGAGGATTCGAGCAATGAAGTCCTCCGAAATAAAAACAGGGACACCTGCTACGGTTCCCTGGATACCACCACTACCTCGGACTACAGTTCCATAAAATTCCCTAACTAATCCTGGGTAGGTAGGGAGGTCTAAAGAACAGAACAACTCTAACCCTTGAGCCCTAAGATGATGCCCTAGGGTGAACCCTTCCCGGGAGAGGAAGTCAAAGTTGACTTTCCTCCCGGTAGAGACTGCCCTCCCGGCGCACGGACGCGAGGGAACCGGCCTAGGCGGGGAAGGAACCGGAGGTGGTGGCCTCACGGGTTCGTTCCGTGCCTTGGACCATCGCTCAGCGCCGCTTGCGGAGAGAGGTCTCTTCCGGCTCGGGACAACGATTTTTCTAGGCATTTTGACCTACAAACTGAGGGATGGACAAGAGAAATGGAAGAAAACTCGAGGGAGAGGACCTAGAACGGGTCAGAGACGAGGTCGGAGATGACTCTAGGGTTTTGGAACAGTGGCGGCCGAGAATAGAAATGAGGAATAAACGTTTCGATTAGGGTTAAAAATCGGATTTCCGACCTCGAGTCGACTCCGATAAGTCATGAGTCGACTCGACCTCGAGTCGACTCCTAAATATGCGCGAGTCGACTCGCCCACGAGCCGACTCTAAAATCTATTCGAGTCGACTCGAACTCTAGCACATAACCAACAAACTTGTTATTACCGTGCCAAAGGAGAGAGCTATGGACATATCTAATATTTAAGAACTGATTTGATGACCATAGATAAGAAATCCTATGTCTAACATAAGCTAATCATCAAAATCAATCAATTAGAGGGGAGTATCATAAGAATGGATCAATCACTCCTAACCCTCTTCTAAGAATACAAAATCGATCTTCACATAAGGGTTTAGTAAAGATATCAGCAAGTTGATCATCAGTGCAAACAAATTCAAGCACTATATCACCATTTAACACATGATCTCTTATGAAGTGATGTCTTATCTCAATATATTTAGTTCTTGAGTGTTGAATTGGATTTTTAGTTAGATTTATGGCACTTGTATTATCACAATTTATGGGAATCTTATCTTGTTTAATGCCATAATCTTCAAGTTGTTGCTTGATCCATAAAATTTGAGCACAACAACTTCCGACAGCAACATATTCGGCTTCAGCCGTAGATAGTGCAACCGAGTTTTGTTTCTTGCTAAACCATGAAATTAAGTTTTTTCCTAAAAATTGACAAGACCCACTGGTGCTTTTTCTATCAAGTTTACAACCAGTAAGGTCTGAATCAGTGTACCCTATTAAATTTATGCTTGATTCTTTAGAGTACCATAGACCTATGTTTTTTGTTCCTATGAGATATTTAAAAATTCTCTTAACTGCAATTAGGTGTGATTCTTTAGGATTAGATTGATATCTAGCACACATGCATACACTAAACATAATATCAGGTCTACTTGCTGTAAGATATAGTAAAGATCCTATCATACCTCTATACAGCTTTTGATCAACTGATTTACCTGATTCATCTTTGTCTAGTTTGCATGATGAGCTCATGGGGGTGCCAATTGACTTATTTCCATCCATATCAAACTTCTTTAGCATTTTCTTGATGTATTTAACTTGATTGATGAAAATCCCTTCCTTGGATTGTTTGATTTGAAGTCCAAGAAAGTAGTTCAATTCTTCCATCATGCTCATCTCAAATTCACTCTGCATTAACTCAGCAAACTCTTCGCAAAGGCGATTGTTAGTAGCACCGAAAATAATATCATCTACATAAATCTGCACTACCAACATATTTTTGTTTTTCTTTTTCAAAAATAGAGTTGTATCAACATTTCCTCTAGAAAATTCATGGTCTAATAAAAATTTGTTCATACCATGCTCTAGGGGCTTGTTTTAGACCATAAAGTGCTTTGTTTAGTTTATAAACATGATTGGGGTATTGATGATTCTCAAAATCAGGAGGTTGTTCTACATAAACTTCCTCATTAATATACCCATTCAAGAAGGCACTTTTTACATCCATTTGGAATAATTTAAAATCTTTATTGCATGCAAATGCTAGTAACAATCTAATTGCCTCAAGTCTAGCTATAGGAGCAAAAATCTCATCAAAATCTATACCTTCTTCTTGATTATATTCCTTTGCTACTAGTCTAGCCTTGTTCCTAATCACAATTCCATTTTTATCAAGTTTATTTTTGTATATCCATTTAGTTCCTATTATTGAGTATTCAGTGGGTCTTTCAACTAAGTTCCATACTTTATTTCTTGTAAATTGGTTAAGTTTCTCTTGCATAGCATTTATCCAATTTACATCACTCTCAGCTTTTTCTATATTTTTAGGTTCTAAATGTGAAACAAATGCAAGATGATTATTTAAGTTTCTAAGAGAGGCTCTAGTTCTAACAGGTTGAGATGGATCATCTAAGATTAATTCTTTAGGGTGACCATGAGCATACCTCCAAGCCTTAGTAAGCTCATGATCAACATTTGCCTCTTGGTTTGTTGATGTATCTCCAATATGTTTCGGTTCATTTTCTTGTAATGTCATGTCATTCATCTTTTCCTCAAGTATCCCTGCATCATCATCAAAAGCTACTCTCTTGCTAGAAGAGACATCATTAGTATCATCAAAAACAACATGTATAGACTCTTCAATAACAAGGGTTCTTTTGTTGAAGACTCTATAAGCTTTACTTGATGTAGAATATCCCAAAAAGATACCTTCATCAGATTTGGAATCAAATTTGCCTAAGTTATCTTTACCATTATTATGAATGAAACACCTACACCCAAAAACATGAAAATAGTTTACTTTGGGCTTTCTATCTCTCCAGAGTTCATAAGATGTTTTCTTTATAATTGGTCTCAATAAAACTCTATTTAATATATGACATGATGTGTTAATGGCTTCTCCCCAAAAATACTTAGGGAGGTTACTTTCACACAACATGGTTCTAGCCATTTCCTCTAGGGTTCTATTCTTTCTTTCCACAACTCCATTTTGTTGTGGTGTCCTAGGTGCAGAGAAATTATAAGTTATCCCCTTTTTACTACAGAATTCATCAAATAGATGATTTTCAAATTATGTTCCATGATCACTCCTAATAGCTATAACCGAAGTATTTCTTGAGTTGGTTACTTCCTTATGAAATTTCTTAAATATAAAAAGTGCTTCATCTTTATGAGCTAAAAATATGACCCATGTGTATCTAGAAAAATCATCTACAATGACAAGACCATACTTGTTTCCACCAAGGCTTATGGTTCTAGTTGGTCCAAAAAGATCCATGTGAAGTAGTTCAAGGGGTCTTGCAGTAGAGACACAATTTATGAATTTAAAGAAACTTCTAGATTGTTTGCTATATTGACATGCTTCACAAATTTTATTTTTTTCAAATTTTAGCTTTGGCAAACTAATCACGGAATCTCTTTTAACTAATTTAGATATTGTATCCATACTTGCATGACCTAATTTATGGTGCAATAACCAACTTGCATCACTAACCTTAGTATCATTAGCTACTAAGCAAGGACTATTTTTAGCAAGATCTTCAAGATCTACTACATAGACGTTACCACGTCTAATTTCTTTAAATACTAAGCCATTGTCAATTGAGTTGGTTATGATGCATAAAGATGGCTTAAACAAAACATCAAAACCTCTATCACATAATTGACTAACGCTAAGTAAGTTATGCTTAAGACCATCTACACATCGTACATTATCAACGAAGGTTGAAGAGGTGATTTGTACTTTACCTATACCAACGATGTGACCTTGGTTATTATCTCCAAAAGTCACAGCACCTCTCTTTTTAGGCTCTAGGGTGAAGAATTGCTCCTTGTCACCTATCATGTGTCTTGAGCAGCCATTATCCAAGTACCAACAGTTTTTGTCGACCTTGGCTACAAGACACTCCTACACAAGAAAATCATATAATTTTAGGTACCCAAGTTTTCTTGGATCCTTCAAGGTTAGTAATGTTGGTTCCTTTTGGAACCCAAATCTTTTTAATCTTTCTTTTAATTTCAGGGCTTTTGTGGTTACACACATTGGCTATATGTCCTGCTTTACCACAATGAAAACAAGTTGCATTTCTGGTTTTACTTTCTTCGGCTTTTACAAAGAAGTTTTTAAGAAATTTTTGTTTGTTGTTAGGCTTATACCCTAAGCTGGCTTTACTAAATATAGCTCTTTGACTATTAAGTATCATGTCTAGTTTTTCAGAACTAAAGGTAAACTTCTCAACTATAGGTTTATACTTTTCAAGTTCTTTTGTTAAGTTTAGTTTTTCTATTTTTAGTAAATTTAGATCTTTTGTACAGTTATCTTTTAGAGTTCGGTTACTGTTTTTAAGTTCTGAAACTTCCATAGTTAGTCTTTCGTTATCTTTATTTAAGGTATTAGTTTTTTGAGTTAGCATTTGGTTGCTTGTTTTAAGCTCTAAGTTTTCTTTGATGATAGAATCCTTGTCCTTAATTAATTTATCGTACTTATGAGTGTGAGATAGATTAGTTAGTTTTAATTCTTTATTTTTAAGGTTTATTGTCTTATATTCATCCATTAGTTCATTAAAGGCATCATACAATTCATCAAAGGTAAAATCTAAATGTGTTTCAGATATTACCTCATTATCATTTGCCATGAAGCAAAAATTTGCTTTTTCCTCTTGTTCCTCATCCTATGATGATGAAGATTGATCGGAGTTTGTCAAGGTGGAGACAAGAGCTTTCTTCTTCTTGTATGTGCTGCCCTTCTTCAGCAAAGGACAGTCGATTCTGAAATATTCCGGCTTCTTGCATTCATAGCAACCGATTTCCTCACTTTTCCTTTCCTTACCTTTATCCTTGTTGTAGAAACTTGAGGAACTCCTCTTCTGATGAAAGGACTTCTTTCGGTTGATGAATCTTCTAAACTTTCGTACAAGAAGTGCCTCATCTTCATCTCTCTCATTGTCTTCTTCTTCACTGCTGCTACTGCAAGAGGGATTCTTGTTAGAAGAAGTAGACTTAAGGGCAATTACCTTTTTCTTGTGGGAGGACTCTTCTTCACTGTGTTGTTTCATTGTGAGCTCATGTGTCATCAAAGATCCAAGGAGCTCTTCGAGTGCCAGCTTGTTCAAGTCTTTGGCTTCTTGGATCGCCGTTACCTTGGCTTCCCATGACCTTGGTAAAGATCGAAGAACTTTCCTGACAAGGTCACTGTTAGTATAACTTTTGCCAAGGCTTTTTAGGCCATTGACAATATCAGTAAATCTAGTAAACATGCAAGTGATAGTTTCATTAGATTCCATTTTGAATAGTTCATACTTATGAACTAGCATGTTTATTTTGGATTCCTTGACTTGATTCGTGCCCTCGTGGGTCACTTCAAGTCTATCCCATATCTCTTTTGCAGAATTGCAAGTAGAGATTCTATTGAATTCATTAGGGTCTAAGGCACAAAATAGCACATTCATTGCTTTGGCATTTAGTTGTGCCTTCTTTCTATCACTATCATCCCAATCTTTTTCAAGCTTGGGTATAGAAATGTTATCTATACAGATAGAAGGAATATATGGTCCATTAACTATGATACTCCAAACATCATAGTCTTGGGCTTGGATAAATATCCTCATTCTAGCCTTCCAACATGTGTAGTTAGCTCCATTGAAGAATGGAGGCCTATTGGTGGATTGCTCCTCACTAAGAGAAGATTCAAAAGGGGTTGTCATTTTGATCTTTTACTCTTTTAATATAAGAGCTCCGGCTCTGATACCACTTGTTGCCCAAGAAGACAACCCAAGAGGGGGGGTGAATTGGTTTTGGATTAAATCTCGACCAATTAAAAATTATGATTAGTAATTAACTAAATCTATTGCAAGCAAATTAGTTAAGTTACTAGATGAAGTGAGTGAAGAGAGAGAGAGAGAGAGGACAGCAGCCAGTACAAACACAAACCATTTTATAGTGGTTCGGAGCTAACCCTTGCTCCTACGTCCACTCCCCAAGCTTCACTTGGGAGTTCACTATAATCCCTTGGATTACAGCCGGTTGTTTTACAAGTTCACAACCCAACTTATTGTTTTCGCGAGATTACAACGAACTCGGTCGGTTTTCACAGGCTCACCGACTAGAACCACCCGATTGTTTTTCCGGGATCACAATCGAACCCTTACACCATTGGTTTTAACCTTGGCTAACCAACAAACCTTACAACCCTTGATTCAATCCCCTGATTGAATCAAGTAAGAAAATAGTTTGGAAAAAGTTACAAGGAAAGCTTCTTAATAAGCAAATATTAACCAATATAATTAGAGTAGAGTTAGAAGCCCTCAAACAGATTTTGGAAGAGGAAGAATGAGCTTCTCGAACTCTGAGTCTCCTCTTTGAGTGCACTGAAGATCTGATGTCAAAGGAAGAGCCTTGAATGCGAAGGGAAGACTTCTAGGAATGTATTGAATGTGTTTCTTCCTTCTTTTGCTTGTCTTTTCTCTCAATAGACTCTTGGTAGATGGAAAACACTTAATGCACAAATGGAGTAACTCTCTTGGTGTCTACTACTGTTCAATCAGGCTATTTAAACAGTCCCACTAGAGAAATAGCCGTTAAACACTGATTTATGGCCGTTCTGCACAGTCTGCACATCCTGACAATGTATCCGTTGGGGTCGGAGTCGACTCGCTCGATCTGGAGTCGACTCGGCTGTTGCTGGAGTCGACTCTTGCTTTACTGGAGACGACTCGCCCACTGTACAGGATTTGAATTAAAGTGATGTCCCGTTCTGGAGTCGACTTGGCCAAACCTAGAGTCGACTCGCCAATATCTGGAGATGACTCGGCACTTTTGGAGACGGCTCGTTCTCAGGGTTCCAGAGATCTATATTTCTGCATTTCTTTCTCGAGTCGACTCGGATCATCTTGGAGTCGACTCGGCTCTCAGAGCCCGAAAACTGATCCTCTGTTTTTGGAGTTGAACTGCCTTGGAGTCGACTCGCTTGGAGTCGACTCGGCTCTCAGAGTCCGAAAACTGATCCTCTATCTTTCGAGTTGAACTGCTTTGGAGTCGACTCGGACTTTGTTGGGGTCGACTCGGCTGACTTGGGGTCGACTCTCGTATTCTCGGAGTCGACTCGTTCACAGAGTCACTTTGTTTGGTTTTATGTCTTTCAGTCTGCTTTCCTCTGAGAGTCGACTCTTGCATGTTTAGGAGTCGACTCGCCAAACTTCGGAGTCGACTCGTAACCTTCTGAAGTCGACTTGATAATAGGGTCCAAAAAAAACCATCGTTCTGTCTTTCTGTCTGTTACCCTTTGGAGTCGACTCGAAACTGTCGGAAGTTGACTCGGCAAGCATCGGAGTCGACTCGAAATCGTCGGAGTCGACTCGGTGACAGGGTCTGAAATTCATCTTTCTGTCCTTCTGTCTGTTCTCAGTCGGAGTCGACTCGTAGTGTACCGGAGTCGACTCGAGCTTGTGCCAGAACCTCTGAAACACTTGGAGTCGACTCGCAAGCTTCCGAAGTCGACTCGAGCTTCAGATTTTGGCTTAATTGTGTTCAACACTTAGCCAAATAATCTTGAACAAAAGCTCGATGCTCTTAAAGATAAATTCACATATATTTGCCTGAAACACTAGATTGAATTCATTAGTACAACATGAAATATACTCAAATGCTTTGAGCTCATCAAAATCAAATAGGGGTATAACCAATCACTCCACAGACTGGGTATGGGAGTGCAACAATTGTGCATTAACTTCGAGTCCTTGAAGGGCAGTCGAAACTTTTTGCTCAAAAACCATATCTCTTTGGGGTGCTGGAGGAGGGACATATTGCAATTGTGAATAGTGAGTAGGAGGACGATTTGGATAAACATTCTGGAATGGTTGAAAGTTTTAGGAATAAGGTTGGAAAGTATTGGGAGTCTGCTGCTTCCAAGAGAAATTCGGATGGTTGCGCCATCCCGGATTGTAAGTGGTAGAATATGGATCATTATCGGGTCGGGATTGCGTTTGGGCAGCATTTACTTGTTCTTGCACAAATTCGGGGAATTGAGCTGCCAAAGGGCACTCAAAAATAGGGTGAGACGGGCTAGAGCAGAGAGCACAAACTTGTGCTTGGAAAAGTTTGGAAGCTGTTCTCTAAATATTAGCTGGTCCAACTTGCGGGATAGTGCATCTACTTTGTCAGATAGACCTATGGACTGGCTAACTTCATATATGGTTCCTTTTCTTTGAGAACTCGGGGGTGCTTGACGAGCGGAGGAGGCATGGTGGAGGGAATTTTCATTAAGGTTTTCAAACAATTGCCATGCCTCATGTTCACTTTTAAGCATGAAAGTACCCCCACAAGAAGTATCAACCATTTGACGATTTCGTTCAGACAACCTATCATAAAAGCATTGCACTAGTTACCATTTGGATATTTGATGATGCGGGCATTTTGGAGCAAATCTCTAAATTTTTTCCAAGTTTCATGAAATTCTTCCCCGTCAGATTGGGAGAAGCTCGTGATAGCACGCCTAAATTGGTTTGTTCTTCCTATGGAAAATATTTTTTTAGAAATTCATGTTGCATTTGAGCCCATAAAAGAATGGAATTGGCTTCTAATGAATGGAGCCACTGCTTAGCTCTATCCTTAAGAGAAAAAGGAAATAGCCTAAGTTTCAGAGCATCATCTGTGAAGTTCTGAATTTTGACAGTAGTGCAGATCTCAAGGAACTCATCTAAATGTTTGTATGGGTCTTCATTGTTAAGTCCATAAAAAGAGGAAAGCATTTAGATGACACTAGACTTAATCTCAAACTGTACAGCAGTAGTGGTATCAGGTAGTCGAATACAAAATGGAGAGGTGTAAATGAAAGGAGTGAAGTACTCCTTTAACAGCTTGGATTGTTCTTCAGCCATCTCGACAGGTGGTGTAGATCCTATGGTTCTATAGGAGCGGATTTCAGCTCGAAGGGCCCTAATAGAACGCTCTATTTCAGAATCAAAAGGTACTAACGCAGAAGATCTGGAACGACACCCTAGCATACACTAATACTCTTCTAATCAGTCAAGTATGGTCAGGCATGCATTAAAAGAAAAATACATCAATTCCTTATGTTTACCCTAAAATCACTAGACAGTTCCTAACTGGTTTGAAGAGGGCACCTAAGCCTCCAATCTGGTCTAATGAACTGAGTTGACCAGGTAAGCTCCCAGGTAAGTGGGGGGGTCACGATGCATTCGCAAAGGTGATGAGAGCATAAAAGTACGATCTACACATCACTTAAATTGGTATTATTGCTAACAAATAATAATAAAAGTGCTACATTAATATTATATTTTTGGTGGATGCAGTTGATCGTAAATCAGAGTTAAGATGCAAATTTGGTACAGATTTGGATGATGCATAACCCCGAACCTGATCATGCTGGAGCATAATTAATCTGATCAATTACACTTGCACTCGAGCAACACTTGGCAGTCATTCGGAGGCACCGCATAATGGATTCGCCAAGGGCCTTGTTTCATTATCCGAGAGGACCCAAAAGCCCGTGGGCTCACAGCAGCGGATCCGTCATCATGATCCATCCGCGCCTCCCAGCATCACGTTCGTGTCCAACTCATCTCGTCCACGTCTGCCTCTCCCAAACTCCAGCTCCCGCGATCGTGAAGCGTCCCAAACCGTCCACGAGTCCAAGCTTCATCCCCAGCGATCTTCCGGATTCCCAGCATCCGCACGTCGTCTGCATCCGCGATCACCTCCGACATCCGTCTCATCCGCGTTCTCCTCCTTCTCAACCTCACAACCTGATCAACGCTTCCATGCTTCAGCCCGTGATCATCTCCCAGCATCTCGTGAATCTTCCCAGCGGCCGTCCGGAAGAGATCGCGCTCCTCCACCGATTTCGCTTCACCTCCAATCCGTTCACAAGCCTCAACCCACGTCTGCCTCTTTCCCTCGAATCAGCCTCTGTGATCCATTCTCGCATCCAATTCCCAGCGTCCGTTCTCAGCGCCGGATCCGCCCGCGATTACCACCCAGCCCCATTCATCCCGTTCGATTCAGTCATCCGAATCCCAAGCGCAGCATTCCAAGCTTCATCTTCAGCTCTCACACGCTTCCGGATCTTCCTCCCCACCAACGCATCATCCGACCGCGATTACCTCCCAGCAATCGCGTTCCACTTTCATCTCCGCCTCATCCATCCGTGTGCCTCAGCATCCCAGCCGTCCGTGCCTCCTCCTCTCCATGTGAGATGGATCTATATGAAGGAGGCTCTCTCGGCTGGGAGGGGGAGGATCGGGGGGGGGGGGGGGGGATTTCACAAAGACAAGGGAGTTCGGTCGAAGAGGAGAAAGGGGGAGAGAAACAGGCAAGGGAAAACAGAGCATGTTCTGTTTTCCAAAAAGAAAAGAGTAAAAAAAAAAGAGAAAAAGAAAGGAGGAACGGGGGAGAGTTTTAATGTTGATGGCCGGCTAATCCCTTAGGTGAAGGGTGATGGAGGAACCTTTGATGTATTGCTTTCTTTGAAGTAAATTCTAAACCTTTATTCTTATAGATTTATATTTCTAATATATTATGGATTCTTGCATAATTATTTTGTAGATAGTTCTTTAATGGTTTATGTCGATTGACATATGGACCGCTTTAGTATTTGATTTGTCGTTGATGTAATAGGCACAATGCTTAGAAATAGAGTTCATATGTCCTTAAAATATATCACATGCTTTGATCTATTCTACTTTTACATCTTTAATCAAGAACCGAAGAATTTATTTCTTGAATGCAAAATTATCAAGGGGGATTCCAGATCCCTACTCCATCTTAATCTATCCAAACTTTGATTCTCTATTTACTGATTTATTTTCTATTTGCAAACCATCATCTTAATCTACAAGTTTATTGAATTAATTAATCTGAAATTAAGCTAATAATCCATAGATCGTTCCCTGAGGAATCGACCTCGGACTTCCGAGTTATACTACTTGTGCGATTCTCCTGCACTTGGGAGAATAATTTTTCGAAAGCACCAAATTTTTGGTGCCGTTGCCGGGGAACGGCTGAGTTATTAGTATAATTTTAGATTTAATTTTTACCTTAGTAGTTAGTATTTTTCTTTTGAAAAAAAAAATAAATCTTTATGACTATTTTTAATTCCCTGCATAGTCTGCATCAAACTCTGATATCATAGAAATTAGCCGTCTGATTGGACTCAAATTTGGTCAGCTAGTGCAAGACACATTTTTCAATAATCTGAACGGCCTGATTGACATTATGAGACTTTTAAGACCATTAGATTAATACGAAACCTTGCTGCTTTCTATTTTGAATTTTCTGCATTTAATTTTTTAGAATCAGAATTTTATTGTTATCATATCTTATTAACCCTTGTTGATAATTGAAAATTAAAAAAAAAAACTTTAAGAAAGATCAAGGATGATCATTCAAAATAAAAAAGAGAGGGAAGAACTAAAAATTTCAAATTTTAAATTTCAAATTTCAAAATTCAAATTTCAAATTTAAACTAATAAAAAATAAATAAATAATTTGCTTGATCAACTATTCAATGAAACTTAATGTCATGTCATAAAACATTAAAAAAAAGGCTGAACCCATTAAGGCAATAGTATAAGGCATCAACATAAAATACTTTAAAGGCTGAACCCATTAAAAAAGATAAGGTCGGGATTTCATCACTCGTCCTTAGCCCAAAAAATCACTCCAGTGCATAAATATTCTAAGCTTAACTAAAATCAACTAGACGTTGGCCCCTAAGGATATTCGAGCTCAATAGGACGAAGACCACTGAAAGTTGCACCAATTTCGCTCTATGGCCCAGTCGATGTCTAGGCAAGCTTTGTCCCTCTAAGGCAGACAGTCTCTGTTCGAGGAAAGTGGGTTTTAAGTGGGACCCTTGCTAAACACATCGTGACCCCTCCACTTACCTGGGAGCTTACCTGGTTGACTAGGTTACTAGACCGGATTGGAGGCTTAGGTGTCCTCTTCAAACCAGTTAAGAGCTGTCTAGAAATTTAAGTAAAACATTAGAAATTGAGATGTAATGTTTTGATGCATGCTTGATTGTGAATAGATTTTTGTTTTACTATATTAGGGTGTCCTTTTAGATATCTTTAGATGGTATTTATATTAAAAAAAAGAGGAGAGGGAAATATTTTATATGCTAAAGTGGAATAGGGACGACACCGGTCGATTAAGTCGTACAACTTTAGATCATCCCTTAGGACATACCCCTGAAATTTCTTCGCAGTATCTCACACCTTGTGAGATGACTGATTTAAATGAAGATGGGGGAAGCCACCATGATCGAGAACGTGAACCCCATGTTATGACCCTAAGACAATACCTACAACCGGTTAGGACTAGTCAGCCTTCATGCATAATTTTTCCTGATAATGTAGGACATTTTGACATCAAACCAGGGGTAATTCAATTGCTGCCCAAGTTTCACGGGTTAGAGTCCGAAAGTCCGTATCTTCATTTAAAGAATTTTGAAGAATTGAGCATTACATTTAGAGTGCCGAACGTCACCGAGGATGTCCTCAAAGCTGACATTATTCCCTTTCTCTCTAAAGGATAAGGCCAGAACATGGCTAAACTCCTTGCGACCTAGATCAATAAGAACTTGGCAAGATATGCAGAGAGAATTTTTGAAGAAGTTCTTTCCCGCACAAAGGATCAACTTTTTGAAAAGACATATTAGCAATTTCCAACAAAAAGATAATGAAACATTTTATGAATGTTGGAAAAGATTTAAAGACCTTATTCTCTCATGCCCTCATCATGGGTTGAAATTTGGAGAACTATTAGGTTCTTTTATGAAGGTCTATCTCCACAGTTGAAACAGTTTGTAGAGACCATGTGCAATGGTAGATTTTTAGAAAAACAACCTGATGAGGCATGGGAGTATTTGGATTTCCTTGCTGAGACTGCCCAACTTTGGAATAATGGGGATAGAAACAATAAATCTTTACCTAAGCCTACTAGCTCTGTACAGGAAGGCCTTTACAACCTCAGAACTGAGGATGATCTTCATGCTAAAATGGCAGCCCTCACTAGGAAGGTAGAAGAAATTGAGCTTCGAAAGGGTGAGCCTGTCAAAACTATAGAGCTTAGAAATGAGTGTTGTGGTATCTGCGATATGTCTGGTCATACTACTACAGATTGCCCCACCATACCGGCATTCAAAGAAGTCTTGCACGATCAAGCAAATGCTATGAACTCCTACCAAAAGCCTTATAACGATCCATACTCGAATACCTATAACCCTGGTTGGAAGAATCATCCAAATTTTAGGTGGAGAAACGATCATCCTCAACAGTCACACCATTCAGCTCCTCCACCTGCACATCCTACTTTCGCATCACCACCCTCTCAGAAGCCGAATATCGAGGATACCTTGCAATCTATACAAACTTTTCTACAAAGTCAAGCTAATATCAATGCTCAAAATACTCGAAATTTTGAAGATATAAGGAACCCAATTGTCAATGTTGACTACCGTCCTAAGTACCCAAGAGAAGGGTAAGCTTTCAGCTCAAACCCCAACCTAACCCATAAGTACACGGTAGTAATAATACGGCTCCTTCTAGTTCGCATACAGAACATGCAAAGAGCATTATGACTTTGCGTAATGGGAAAGTCATCGATCAGACCGTCCCATTGAGACCGCGGGTTGCTTCTAATTCTGATGCTCCCAAAGTCGATGAAAGGGACAAAGATGAAGTTTAGGTTCCAACTTCTACCGAGAAAGTTGAATGTCCTTTTTTCCCACCTTTTCCACAATGGTTAAAGCCGTTGCAAAAGCTCGAACCTAATTCTGAAATTGTTAAGCTTTTTAAGCAAGTAAAGATCAACATACCTCTTCTTGATGCAATCAAACAAGTACCCTCATATGCCAAATTTTTGAAGAACTTGTGTACTATCAAACGCCGATTAAATGTTAAGAAGAAGGCATTTTTAACTGAAAATGTGAGTGCTATTTTGCAGCACAACATTCTCCCTAAATATAAGGATCCAGGTTGCCCAACCATCTCATGCATCATAGGCAACTTTAGGATAGAGCGAGCATTGTTAAATTTAGGGGCAAGTGTGAATTTGTTGCCATATTCTGTATATGAGCAACTTGGTCTAGGTGAGTTGAAGCCAACCTCCGTCACTTTGCAATTAGCTGACAGGTCAGTTAAAATTCTGAGGGAGATTATCGAGGATGTATTGGTCCAAGTAGACAAGTTCTATTTTTCAGTCGATTTTATCATATTGGACACACATCCGGCTTCGAACTCAGAGTCTCAGATTTCGGTCATTTTAGGACGTCCATTTCTTGCAACTTCTAATGCATTGATTAATTGTAGGAATGGCGTCATGAAGCTTTCTTTTGGTAACATGACCCTGGAACTTAACATTTTTAATGTTTGCAAGCAACCCAATGATCACGAAGAGAATAAGGAGGTTGATTGGGTTGAAACCATCGCGGAGAAATATTTGTTAGCTGAAGCATTTAACGATCCATCCGGCGATAGTTTAATTGATTGGTGTTCTAATGGCACCAATGAAGATGATTTGTTGGTCAAACCTAGTATGAATTTTTCGAATGCCATGATGATCAATGGGTGGAGACCAAAAGTAGAAAAATTTGAACAGTTGCCACCTCGAGAAGCAAAGATAGTACCATCCCATGAGCAAGTGCCTAAGCTCGAGTTAAAACCTTTACCGAAGGAACTCAAGTATGCCTTTCTTGGACCCGAGGACACTTTTTCTGTAATCATCTTGTCTGGACTTGATCATACCCAAGAAAGAAAATTAGTTGGTGTTCTAAAAAATCATAAAGGAGCCTTAGGGTGGTCTATTGCCGACTTGAAGGGGATTAGCCCCTTAATCTGTACGCACCGGATATATTTGGAGGACAATGCCAAAACCACAAGGCAAATGCAACGAAGGTTAAATCCTACATAAGAGATGTAGTTAAGGCAGAAGTCCTCAAGTTGCTTGACGTGGGTATTATTTATCCAATTTCCAACAGCAAGTGGGTAAGCCCCTACTCAAGTCGTTCCTAAGAAGTCGGGTTTAACGGTAGTAGAAAATGAACAAGGTGAACTAGTTCCAACTCGTGTCCCGACGAGTTGGCGCATGTGTGTTGACTACCGAAAGCTGAATTTGGTCACACGAAATGATCACTTTTCTCTACCCTTCCTAGATCAAGTGTTGGAGAGAGTTGCAGGGCATGATTTCTATTGTTTTCTCGATGGCTATTCGGGATATTATCAAATTGAAATTTCACCAGAAGATCAAGAGAAGACTACCTTCACTTGTCCTTTTGGCACATTTGCTTTTCGATGAATGCCATTTGGGTTGTGTAATGCACCTGCAACATTCCAAAGATGCATGCTCAGCATTTTTGAAGACATGAACGAAAACTTTTTAGAAGTGTTCATGGACGACTTCTCCATTTTGGCGACTCATTTGATAATTGCCTTTCACATTTACAAGCAGTCTTAGCTCGATGTATGGAGAAGAATTTGATACTGAATTGGGAGAAATGCCACTTCATGGTGCCAAAGGGAATTGTCCTAGGACATATTGTTTCATCGAAGGGCATGGAAGTAGATAGAGCTAAGATCGATTTAATTGCTAAGCTACCTACATCCAAGACGGTTAGAGATGTTAGATCATTTTTGGATCACGCCGGATTTTACAGGAGGTTCATCAAGGACTTTAGTGTCATAGCTCGACCATTATGTAACCTCCTATCCCTTGATACACCGTTCAATTGGACTGAAACCTGTCAGAAGGCATTCGAAAAGTTGAAGTCTATGCTAGTGATTACCTTTTGAGATCATGTGCGATGCTAGTGACTATGCGATAGGAGCTGTCCTAGGGCAGCGTAAGGATAATAAGCCATATGTCATTTACTATGCAAGCAAAACCTTAAATGATGCTCAAATAAATTACACCACCACCGAGAAGGAATTGCTTGCAGTAGTATTTGCCTTAGATAAATGTCGCTCTTATATCCTTGGTGCTCCTATTGTTATCTTCACGGACCATGCAGCACTAAAATATTTGTTGGATAAGAAAGAGGCCAAACCACGCTTAATACGATGGATACTTCTACTCCAAGATTTTGACATCACTATCAAAGATAAAAAGGGAGTAGAAAATGTGGTTGCTGACCATTTATCACGATTAGTTTTTAATGATTCGGTACCACAGTTTTCCATCAAGGACTCATTTCCCGAAGAGCAGTTGTTTGCACTTTCTACTATGCCATGGTATGCTGATATTGTAAACTTTCTTGTCACGAACCGGATTCCGGAGCATTGGGGGTCGACAGATAGAAATTTTTTTTGCGCGAAGTGAGGAATTATTACTATGACGAACCCTATTTATTTAAATATTGCAACGACTAAATTTTAGACGATGCATACCGGATCATGATATACAAAGCGTACTTTTTTTCTGTCACACTGATGCTTTGTGGTGGACACTTTGCTTCTAAGAAAACCACCGCAAAGGTCTTGCAATGTGGTTTCTATTGGCCTACTATGTTCAAAGATGCCCACAAGTTCTGCAGGACATGTGATCCATGTCAACGTATTGGAAGTCTAACTCGTAGGCAAATGATGCCTCTTCAACCCATTACTATTATCGAAATTTTCGATTGTTGGGGCATCGATTTATGGGCCCATTCCCACCGTCTTTTGGATATGAGTATATTTTAGTCGGTGTCGAGTATGTGTCCAAATGGGTAGAAGCTGTCGCTTGTAGGACCAATGATCACAAACCTGTCCTGAAGTTTTTAAAAAAAAATATTTTTTCACGATTTGGGATGCCTAAGGTTATGATTAGTGACGGTGGAAAATACTTTTGTAATAAGCCTTTCAAGACCTTATTGAAAAAGTATGGTGTCACCCACAGAGTTGCTACCCCATATCACCCGCAAACTAGTGGCCAAGTAGAATTAGCCAATAGAGAGATCAAGCGTATTTTAGAAAAAATGGTAAATCCATCACGAAAAGATTGGTCCTTGAAACTATCAGATGCATTATGGGGCCTATCGTACTGCATACAAAACCATTATTGGCATGTCTCCCTACCGGCTAGTCTACGGAAAAGCATGTCATCTGCCTGTAGAAATAGAACATAAATCGTATTGGGCAATTAGAAAATTGAATTTTGATTTACAAAATGCCAGTCTAGCTAGAAAATTGCAATTGAACGAGCTTAATGAGATTCGTAGAGATGCTTATGACAATGCTAGACTTTGTAAAGAACGAATGAAAATTAGGCACGATAGATCAATTTTAAGAAAATCTTTTAAACCTTCACAAAAAGTTCTTTGTTATGACTCTCGCTTACATCTGTTTCCTGAAAAGTTAAGATCAATGTGGACAGGTCCTTTCATTGTAAAAACTGTATTTCCACATGAGGCGGTTGAGATTGAGAATCCACAGAATGGTACGTTATTTAAGGTGAATGGACACAGACTTAAACCTTTTCTTGAGAATTTTGCAAATGAAGAGGACTCCTGTTTCTTGGAGGAGCCTTCTTATAACTGAGCATGGAGGCAAAGGTATGTGGATATTAGCTAGAATTATTTTTTTCTTTTATTTCTAGTTTTCTTCTTATTTTGTAGGTTTTATTTTCTAGATATCAGCAGCTCAAGGTATTCCTCTTCTCTCCAATATTATTTTCTCTACTGTCTCTCATATATAGTTTTCTTGTATCTATTACATTGAGGACAAATGCAATGTTTAAGTTGGGGGGAGGAAAATATTAAAAAAAGAATATTAAAAAAAACTTGTTTTTGCATTTGATTTATTACAAATGCACATGTATTTTCATATTGAGTTTGTGCAACTATTAAGGCAACGAACACATGCATACTATGACTGATCAAAGATCTATTATTAGATCCCCGCACATGTACTTAATGATTATAGGAAGGCCTCAGGAGTTCACATTTGTTCAATGCATTTTTATTAAGCCGTATCTGTAAAAGAAGTACGAGTATCCTTGTCTGTACTATAAGGTTCACGATTGGTTTTCACATAAAGATAGAGGTTGAATACCATGGTTAGAACACCTAAGTACCTTACGATCCGACCTTGGTTGACCTACAGTCACGATGCAGTCACGTATATAATAAAAATATCTATATGGTTCAGTCTGCCCTCTCTTTTCTTACAAAATTCTTATAGATTTAAAAAAAAAAACTTATGATGACAAGTCTGACCTCGTGGCAATAGTCTGGTTCGAGTAATTAAGTTTCGAGGGATGTTTCACCTAATGTCTTGAGCCAACTGGATCGGCGGGTCATTGGCCGAAAGCTCGCTACATGGACCTTACTAGAGTCTAATGGGGTTGGACAACTGTAGTCGTCATATATACAAAAAAAATGATGATGAAATAAAAATAAGCAAGAATGAGTTGGTCAGGCTGAACCCAGTGACATGTGATAATGGCTGGTTTGACTCCATTATATTGGACCTCTGTGTACCCAGGTTGTTTAGTTGGGATTGATAGCTCTTTCTTTACATACGAACCATTCTTGACGAATGTAGACAACATGTGATATTCTGAAAATTTGATAGATCGGGTTCTAATAAACTGTAGTAAACACTTGCGAACCTGAGTAGTACACTTAAAATTCAACGATACCATGTTGTGGTGGAGGTATTAGTGCTCTAAGAAAGTCATTCTGTTTATGCATACTACACTTTAGTATTCCCCTTGCTTTGATAGTTGCCAAGCTTGAGAAAAATATATATCACATGTGTATTGACTTAGATTTCACTGTATATCATTTTATGAATGATGTTTGTGGGTAACATTACAGCAAACCCTCATGAGACAACACTCGTCCACTAGGGTAACCTAGGGGTTTAATGGCTTATTGCACGTGCTAAGTGCAATCGTAATTTCCTACGAAAGTGGACATGTATCTTTGTTTTGTATCTTTAGCTTCAATAAAAGGTCATAGGTTAAACCACACCTTTTGCGCTCTCATTTTATTATTTGCTAGTTAATTGCTAGAGACTAGCAATAAGCCAATTGGAGGGTGTGATGAGAGCACAAAAGTGCGATCTACACATCACTTAAATTGGTATTATTGCTAACAAATAATAATAAAAGTGCTACATTAATATTATATTTTTGGTGGATGCAGTTGATCGTAAATCAGAGTTAAGATGCGAATTTGGTACAGATTTGGATGATGCATAATTCCGAACCTGATCATGTTGGAGCATAATTAATCTGATCAATTACACTTGCACTCGAGCAACACTTGGCAGTCATTCGGAGGCACCGCATAATGGATTCGCCAAGGGCCTTGTTTCATTATTCGAGAGGCCTAAAAGCCCGTGGGCTCACAGCAGCGGATCCGTCATCACGATCCATCCACGCCTCCCAGTATCACGTTTGTGTCCAACTCATCTCATCCACGTCTGCCTCTCCCAAACTTCAGCTCCCGCGATCGTGAAGCGTCCCAAAACCGTCCACGAGTCCAAGCTTCATCCCTAGTGATCTTTCGGATTCCCAGCATCCGCACGTCGTCCGCATCCATGATCACCTCCGGCATCCGTCTCGTCCGCGTTCTCCTCCTTCTCAGCCTCAGAACCCAATCAACGCTCCCATGCTTTAGCCCGTGATCATCTCCCAGCATCCCATGAATCTTCCCAGCGGCCGTCCGAAAGAGATCGCGCTCCTCCACCGATTCCGCTTCACCTCCAATCCGTTCACAAGCCTCAACCCGCGTCTGCCTCTTTCCCTCGAATCAGCCTCCGTGATCCATTCTCCGCATCCAATTCCCAGCATCCGTTCTCAGCGCCGGATCCGCCCGCGATTACCACCTAGCCCCATTCATCCCGTTCGATTCAGCCATCCGAATCCCAAGCGCCAGCATTCCAAGCTTCATCTTCAGCTCTCACATGTTTCCGGATCTTCCTCCCCACCAGCGCATCATCCGACCGCGATTACCTCCCAGCAATCGCGTTCCACTTTCGTCTCCGCCTCATCCATCCGTGTGCCTCAGCATCCCAGCCGTCCGTGCCTCCTCCTCTCCACGTGAGATGGATCTATATGAAGGAGGCTCTCTCGGCTGGGAGGGGGAGGATCTGGGGGGGGGATTTCACAAAGACAAGGGAGTTCGGTCGAAGAGGAGAAAGGGGGAGAGAAACAGGAAAAGGAAAAAAGAGCATGTTTTGTTTTCCAAAAAGAAAAGAGTGTAAAAAAAAAAGAGAGAAAAAGAAAGGAGGAACAGGGGAGAGTTTTAATGTTGATGGCCGGCGAATACCTTAGGTGAAGGGTGATGGAGGAACCTTTGATGTATTGCTTTCTTTGAAGTAAATTCTAAACCTTTATTCTCATAGATTTATATTTCTAATATATTATGGATTCTTGCATAATTATTTTGTAGATAGTTCTTTAATGGTTTATGTTGATTGATATATGGACCACTTTAGTATTTGATTTGTCGTTGATGTAATAGGCACGATGAATGTTTAGAAATAGAGTTCATATGTCCTTAAAATATATCACATGCTTTGATCTATTCTACTTTTACATCTTTAATCAAGAACCGAAGAATTTATTTCTTGAATGCAAAATTATCAAGGGGGATTCCAGATCCCTACTCCATCTTAATCTATCCAAATTTTGATTCTCTATTTACTAATTTATTTTCTATTTGCAAACCATCATCTTAATCCACAAGTTTATTGAATTAATTAATCTGAAATTAAGCTAATAATCTATAGATCGTTTCCTGAGGAATCGACCTCGGACTTTCAAGTTATACTACTTGTGCGATTCTCCTGCACTTGGGAGAACAATTTTTCGAAGCACCAAAAGGTCCCACTTAAAAACCACTTGCTTCGAGCAGATGAACTGTCTCCCTTAAAGGGACAAAGCTTGCCTAGACATCAACTAAGCCACGGAGCGAAATTGGTGCAACTTTCGGTGATCTTCGTCCTATTGAGCTCGAATGTCCCTAGGGGCCAACGTCTAATTGATTTTAATTAAAATGATAGTTATGTGAGAATTGATTCACCTAATTTGGGCAAGAATCTGGTGATGAAATCCAGTTCTTATCTTGTTGGGGTGATTCTCCTTACTATGTGCGGATTAATTAGTGTATGTATATCAAGCATGCATTCACACTTTTACTGAAATTAAAATCAAACAATCACCACAAAATTTCACGCAAACTGGGAATCAATTTAAATAAGAAAGGTTTAGAGGTTACCAAAGAGAATTTCCAAAGTAAATTTTTTTTTTATTTTTTTTATTTTTTTTAGGCAAATCTCTACAGCATTCCTTTTCCAGCAGTTTCCTTTTTGATCGTCCCAGACTTCCTCTTCGATTCCTGATCAAATAATACCAAAAGAAAAACTAAAAATTAGTAGGAGAGAAAAAGGAGATAAGTAAAGTAACAAAAATAAAAAATATATTTTTATTTTATTCTATATATATATATTTGAAAGTTTTTTTTTTAAGATAAAAGAAAAACAACTATGCTAGCAATCCCCGGCAACGGCGCCAAAAATTGATAGTCAACTTTAAAGACTACGCAATAGCACGTATCTAGTAGGATAGTGATAACGGGTATCGATCCACAGGGATTGGGGTACAGTTGTTTTCTTAAAAATATTTGAAAAAAAAGAGAATTTGTGAAAACTATCAAACTAAGCAATTTAATAAGAAATGCAATTATAATGATATCAGTTTAAGGGAACTTAGGGCAAGGAATTCACCACTAACATCGGAACAAGGGTTATTTGTTATGTATTTCATTCTTGGATTATTATGCAAATTGGCTACAAGCCTAATAAGCATTCGAATAAAATTTTACAAAAGTAATTTAGGCATAATCCATCTTTAGTTAGCATGAAATGTCTACCATAATCTAAGGTGGCAGCACATCGCATCTTCCTTAAGCATGAATTATCTTATTTTTACTTCAATGATCATGAAGAACAGCTGTATAAACTTCACATTTAAAATCACAAAAATTAAATGTGAGATAAAAGAGGATATCCATTAAAAACAATAAGTTCATACAATTCCAAGAATAGAAATAAAAAAAGTACAAAATTCTTATCCTGTTGCTAGGGCTGCATCCAGCCCTAGTGAAGAGCTCAGCTTTCCATGGTACGGGGGTAGCAGCAGCAGCGATGTAGAGGACTCCCATCAACGGCTATCTCCTTCTTTTCTCTGTCTTCTTCCTTCACTGGACTCGGTGGGAACTCCCTTAGCATTTCATCTCTTCTCTCTTCCCTTTTTTTTTCTGTGGGAAGTTCTTCCCACAATACCCAAACTTCTCTCCCTCCTTTTATCTATGGGATTCGGCCTCCTGAGAAGAGATGGTTGGCAAGGAAGAGAAGTCTCTTCCTTTTATAGGCTGGAATCTCCCCCTCTCTCCTCCTCTGTGGCTGATCCGAATGGGAGGATAAGCTCGTGGAGGCTTCATCTCTTCCGCGCATGATGGGAGATGATCCGGAAGGAAATCTTGGATCGCAGACGGTTGCTATCTTCCAAATGTTAGGGAGACGGGTTGCTCTGTTCGTTGCTGTGAGAGCTAGATCAATGCATGGGTCTAATCCGCACGCGGCTGGGAGGGAGCTAGGATGCGGGATGAATGGCTGAAGCTGGGAGATTCGGAGATGAGGATGAGGCTGAATCACGGAAGAAAAGGAAGTCATGAAGTTGAGAGTATCTTGGCTGATAGGAGATGCTCGGGATGCTAGGAGATACGCGTAACAGGGGAGCTGGATTGTTGCTCATGGCTGAGAGGAATCTGTAAGGGCTTCAACGTGGAGGACGTGGAGAAGATGAGCTGGACTTTATCCATGGGTAGATGTTGGATTCAGTCTATCTTGGGAGGATAAGCTTGGGAAGGAGGATGAACTCTGTTCTGTTTCCGAAACAGGGGAAGAAATGGAAGGCTGTTCCGCTAGGAGGATTAGAGGTGAAGATATGGGAGGAATGAGCTGGGAGTTATCTGTGGAAGGAGGAAAAGCTAGAGATGGAACTAATCCGGATACTGTCCACGGAATACTCAGACGCGGAGGAGATCTAGGATGTTGGGAGATGGCTGGTTGCAGCTGGGAGGAAATTCAGACATGAGGAAGACGCGTACGGTTGCGGGAACAGGAGACAATGCAGTTGGGATGAAGATTGGTGGTTTAGGATGAAGGATTTCTAATTGGAGATGAAGATGAACCTATTGGATGCAGGGGAGAGACGTTGGGATCTTGGCTGGGAGGAGTTGATCTTATCGCGGAAGAAGAAGAGAATCCACGATGCAGGGGATTCAGATAAGGAAGAGATGCTCACCGGCTGGGTTTGAATTTTTGATTTCTTTTGGCTGGGAGCAGGGGATGATCTTGGATGAAGCTCACGGCTAGGGGAGACTTGATCCTTTGATGCGGATGCTAAGATTTGCTGGGAGTTGATCTTGCGATTGGATAAGGATGGAAGAGAGAGCTAGAATCGGCTGGGAGTTCGGGTTTACTGGCTTGATCCGAAGAATAGGATGAGAGATGAGTTGGGATGCAAGGGCTTCGGAAGAGCTAGGGTGGTGGATGCTGGACTCAACAAACGTGGCTATGATTCGTGATGAAAAGAGGATTGGGGTTGACTCTGTTTGGAAGCTTAAAACAGGGGAGGAATGGGATGACATGGAAGCTTGATCTCTAAGCACTTAAAGGGTGACGTGGACATGGGTTCAGCTGCAAATGCGACCTGCACACATTAGTTCAGACATCATCCCAATTAGTTCGAGTCAACCTGCACACATTAAACTGACCAGTAAATAAATAAGTAAAACACGAATTACCTTTAATTTATTAAAATGCAATGATGAAGGTAATACATTTTTTTTAGTTAAATTTACAAAATATGTGAATTAAAATATTGATAAGTGCTATGAATAAGATATTAATTTATGCATTATTTAGCACTTATCAGCAGCATATAGTGGCTACCCAGTAGAATGGAATGATGAACCTCTAGGTGCAGTTATCGTATGATACAGTTCTACTATCGTGGATCCCTATAGGACGGAGGTCATGGACAACTCGTCAAACTCCATCGTCTGTCATATGTCAAGATTTATTCGACTTAAGTTCGAGAGTGAAAAACTCTTTCTCCACTTTGCATACTGCCCCGGCCGAGATCTTACGAACTCAGTCTTATAAATCACATAGGATCTCTCCTTATCTATCAAGGTGGATAGATTTCATATAGGTGCATACCCTACTCCTACAGTGAACCTATTGCAGCCAATCTACACTGCATGGACCCGTATGTCTAGAGACCATGTATACGTGCAGTCAAACTACAATAACCTCACTGTAAGTAGCCGAAGCACCGCAGGTCAAAGGACCAGTCACACTACTGCAACATCAAGCAAGTCACTGACGAGTGGATAGACATCCAAGTGACTTCGTATCTTGGTCACGCTCAGTACCCTTGTTCTTTAACAAGTACCTGCACTATTACTTCAGTGTCATCACACCGTGGACTCGAGTCTCGTCCATCCACAAGGAAAGCAATGTGTGCATTGATCTCATCGGATTGATCACCGTCCTCGTGATGATCCATCGATCATGAGCATTTAGAAATTAATCACCAATGATATATGGCTCAAATTCTCAACTCTTGAGAATATGCATCATCATCTTATTAATTTCTTGAATGATTCATAGACACATAAATAATATGAATAAAAAAGATGCTTTTTATTTATTCAATAATAAATAGTCAAGTACAAAATTATGTCCTACAATTAACAATGTATCAGCCAGATTGGCTTCTAGGGCATACATCTAACACGCACATGATCTTAAAAGGTAATGACCAATTGGGTGGTCGCACGATGGGTGCAGTGCTAAGCATAGACTTCAACTTTTCGAATGCCTCCTGATAGGTTTCAGTCCAATTGAACGGTGTATCAAGGGATAGGAGGTTACATAATGGTCGAGCTATGACACTAAAGTCCTTGATGAACCTCCTATAAAATCCGGCGTGACCCAAAAATGATCTAACATCTCTAACCATCTTAGGTGCAGGTAGCTTGGCGATTAAGTCAATCTTAGCTCTATCAACTTCCATGCCCTTCGCTGAAACAATATGTCCTAGGACAATTTTCTTTGGTACCATGAAGTGGCATTTCTCCCAATTCAGTATCAGAATCTTTTCTATACACCGAGTTAAGATAGCTTGTAAATGTAATAAACAATCATCAAAAGAATCACCAAAAATAGAGAAATCATCCATAAACACTTTTAAAAATTTTTCGTTCATATCTTCAAAGATACTAAGCATACACCTTTGGAATGTTGCGGGTGCATTATACAACCCGAATGGCATTCGTCGGAAAGCGAGTGTACCAAAAGGACAAGTGAAAGTAGTTTTTTCTCGATCCTCAGGTGAAATTTCGATTTGGTAGTACCCGGAATAGCCATCGAGAAAACAATAGAAATTGTGTCCTGCAACTCTTTCCAAAACTTGGTCTAGGAAGGGTAGGGAAAAGTGATCTTTCCTAGTGACCAAATTCAATTTTTGGTAGTCAATACACATGCGCCAACTCGTCGGAACGCGAGTCGGGACTAACTCATCCTGCTCATTTTCGGCTACCATCAGACCTGCTTTCTTAGGCACGACTTGAGTAGGACTCACCCACTTGTTATCGAAAATCGGATAAATAATACCCACATCAAGCAACTTAAGGACTTCTGTTTTAACCACGTCTCTCATTGTTGGATTCAGCCTACGCTGCATTTGCCTTGTGGTTTTCGCATTATCATCCAAATATATCCGATGCATGCAAATCAAAGGTTAATCCCCTTTAAGTCTGCAATCGACCATCCAAGCGCTTCTTTATGACTCTTTAGGACCGTAAGTAATTTTCCTTCTTGATCATTATCGAGCTCAGTCGAGATAATTATGGAAAAAGTGTTATCGGGTCCAAGAAAGGCATACTTGAGTTTTCTTGGTAAGGGTTTCAGCTCAAGTATGGGTGCTTGTTTTCGAGATTGTACAATTTTTATCCCTTGTGAGGGCAACTGCTCGAATTTCTCTATTCTCGGTCTCCACCCATTGACCATCATGACATCCGAATTATCTAAAACAGGCGGGGCCACGTCATCAGCAATACCTTCAGAACACCAATCTATTAAACCATTGTCGGCCGATTCAGTAAATATTTTTTTTAACAGATATTCTTCCGCAATGGTTTCAACCCATTCAACCTCTTTACTTTCTTCATGATCACTGGGTTGTTTGCCTATACTAAAAACGTTCAGTTCCAAGGTCATATTGCCAAAAGAAAGCTTCATGACCCCATTCCTATAATTGATCAATGCATTAGAAGTTGCAAGGAATGGACGTCCTAAGATGACTAGAATCTGAGATGGTGAATTGGAAGCCGGATGTGTGTCTAGTATAATAAAGTCGACAGAAAAATAGAACTTGTCTACTTGGACCAACACATCTTTGATAATCCCTCTAGGAACCTTCACTGACCTGTCAGCTAATTGTAAGGTGATAGTTGTTGGTTTCAACTCACCCAAATCGAGTTGCTCATATACCGTATATGGCAACAAGTTCACACTTGCTCCTATATCCAGCAATGCTCGCTCAATCCTAAAATTGCCAATGATGTACGAGATAGTTGGGCAACCTGGTTTCTTATATTTAGGAAGAATGTTATGCTGTAAAATCGCACTCACATTTTCAGCCAGAAATGCCTTCTTCTTGACATTTAACCGACGCTTGATAGTGCACAAATTCTTCAAAAATTTTGCATATGAAGGCACTTGTTTGATTGCATCAAGAAGAGGTACATTGATTTTTACTTACTTAAAAAGCTCAAGAATTTCAGAGTTTGGTTCAAGCTTTTGTAAAGGCTTTAATCTTTATGGAAATGGTGCTGGAAAAGGACATTCGATTTTTTTCAGCAGATGTTGGTGCTTTGGTTTCTTCGTTATCCTTTTCTTTTGTCTTGGGAGAGTCAGAATTAGATATGACTTGTGTTTGTTCTGGGACTGGTCGGTCAATAACTTTTCCACTTCGTAAAGTTATTATACTCTTTGCTTGTTCTTTATGCGAAGTTGAAGATGATGCATTGCTACCACCGTAGACTTGAGGGTTAGGTTATGGTTGAGCTGGTAGCTTACCCTTCTCTTAAGAACTTAAAGCAGTGGTCAGTGTTGTCAGTTGATTTCTTATTTCATCATTGATTTTGGCTTGACCTTGCATGAAAGATTACAAAGTTTCTTCGAGACTGGGTTTTTTAGGGGGTGTGAGTGCATAATGAGGTTGCGGAGGTGGAGGAGTTGGGTAATATACTGGTTGAGGTTGGTCATTCCTCCACCTGAAATTTGGATGGTTCTTCCATCCAGGATTGTAAGTACCCGAAAAAGGATTATTAAAAGATTTTTTATATATATTCATAACATTGGCCTGATCGTGCAAGACTTCCTTAAATGCTGGTATTGTGGGGCAATCACTGGTGAGATGGCCAGGCATCTCACAAATCCCACAACACTCGCTGTCATGTTCTATGGTCTTAACGAGTTCAATCCTTCTAAGTTCAATTTTTTCTACCTTCCTAGTAAGGGCTGCCATTTTAGCCTGAATTTCATCCTGAGTACTAAGGTTGTAAAGGCCCCCGTGTCCAATGCTAGTAGGCTTAGGCAAAGGTTTATTCACTCTATCCCCTGTATCCCATAATTGTGCAGTCTCTCCCAGCATTCATAAAATGTTTCATGGTCTTTTTGTTGGAAATTACTAAGATGCTTTTTCAAAAAGTTAGTCCTTTGTGCAGAAAAGAATTTTTTCAAAAATTCTCTTTGCATATCATGCCATGTTCCTAAAGATCTAGGTCTCAAGGAGTTCAGCCAGGCTTTATCCTTTAAGGAAAAAGGAAACAAGGTCAATTTAAGGACGTCTTCCGATACATTTGGCACTCTAAATGTGATGCTAATTTTCTCAAAATTCTTAAGGTGAAGATAAGGGTTTTCGGATTCCATCCCATGATACTTGGGCAGCAATTGAATTACCCCTGGTTTGATTTCAAAGTGTCCTACGTTTTCAGAAATAATCATGCATGAAGGTTGACTAGTCCTAGTAGGGTGTAATTATTGTCGAAGTGTCATAACTGGGGGTCTACCTTCATCACCATGGTGACTTCCTACATCATCATCAGCCATCTCACCAGATCTGAGTGATGTGTTTGCAAAAATGCTTTCGTGAAACTAATCTTCCAAGTGCAGGAGAATCGCACAAGCAGTAAAACTCGGAAGTCCGAGGTCGATTCCTCAGGGAGCGGTCTGTGAATTATCAGTTTAATTTCAGATGTGATTTCAGATGGTTTATAGAAGTTTAGAGAAACTAATTAATAGATTAAGTTCGATAATAAAGAGATGGTTAGGGATCCGGAATCCCCCTTGACAATAGTACATTCAAGATATAAACTCTACGATTTCTGATTTAAAAGTTCAAATGTAAGATAGATCTAATCATGTAATATATTGTTTGAACACACGAACTCAATTTCTAAGCATTCGTCGTGCCGGTTATGTCTACGATAAATCAAATAATAAAGTAATCTATGCATCAATAGATATAAACCAACAAAGAACTATCTACAACATAGGTAAACAAGAAACCAAAACATATCAAAAGATATAAATTGAATAGAACAATAGTTTAGAGTTTACTTCAAGAAAGTAACAAGTTAAGGGTTCTCCCATCACCCTTGACCAAAGGGATTAGCCGGCCATCAACATGAAAAATCTCCTCTGTTCCTCTTCCCTTTTCTTTTTCTTTTTGAAAGCAGAGCCTCTAACTGTTTTTTTTTTGTGGGAACCAGAAAAACCTCCCCCAGCCGAACAAGATCCTTCCCTTTTTATACAATCAAACCTCTCCCAGAAACAAAACTTCCTCAGAAATCAAAACCAAAAATTCCAAACTAAGGATGCGCATCCCGGCTGGCCGTGGGATACCGGGACGCGGATTCCGTGATTCTCAGACGCGGGTGCTGCTGTGACGCCGGGAGAGTGCTGAGAATATGGCCCGATTGAGAGGGATCAAGATCCCTTCTATGCCTGGTCCTCTGAAGGGAAGAACGAGATGCGTGGGACGCTGGAGCACTGCTGTGAATGCGGACGATTGCTCATGGACGGCTGAAATCCGGGAAGTGAATCATGGACGCGGGGAACTTGGGATCAACTTGGAATGTTGAGCCAGAATTGTTGGGATTCGGATGATTGAAACACTGCTTCTGGTTTCCTTCTTTGGCCACGGAAAACTGGGAATGCTAGGCGTGGATGAGCTGGAAATGAAGCTCGGATGGGTGAGGCCTGGACGCTTGGGAGAAGCAAACGTGGAAGATGAAGAGTTGGGCACGGACGCTGGGAGGATGCTGGATATGCACGCGGGCGGATCTAATGCTGAGAATGGACGCGGAGAGGGTGCTGGCCACGGATTACTTGGCATGCATCGCGGGAAGGAGTTGATCACGGGTGCGGGGGACGAGCTGGGAGGCGGGAGATGGTAACGGATGATGCGTGGGATCCTAAGATCTGGGAGGTGATCGCGCGCTGCTGGGAGGCACTGATACGGGTCCGAAAGCATGGGGCGTTGATCGCGGGTTGCTTCGCGGACGGCTGGGAGACGCGTGAGGCGGATGAAATCTGGATGAGCGGAAACAGGGGATGCGGGAGATCAGGCTGGATATCTTATCCGAAAGTTGATTTGGAAGGGGCGCATGGCTGAATCGCGATCGCAGAATCTGGGATGTGATCGCGGGAGATGGAATCTGGGAGGCTCGTGGATGCTGGGTAGAAGCTGGGACACGGACGGATGGGGTTTGGACGCTGAAGCGCGACCTCCTTCAAATGGACGCCTGAGATTGTGCACGGGAGCCGAGATGCGTGGATGCAGCTGGATTGGGGCTTGTACGCTCGGGCTCGCTGAATAAGAATCATGTACTCTGTTCTGCAGTTGGGAAGATGCATTTTTTTTAGATGAATTTATATAAAATAATGATAAAAATTATAATAAGTGCTAAGGATAATATTTAATCATGCAAATGTTAACACCTATTATTTATCATTATTTTGCTAGCATTAGGTTAAGTTAAGTGGTACTTAGATCATACTTTTGTGCTCTCATCACTGAGATTTTGCGAAAGAGTTTCAATAATATGATCTAAGAAATTGTCAAAAGTTTTTCGATTCAAACGCCCAATGTTGTCCCTATTCCAACCTAGCATACAAAATTTAATTTTAATTTTTTTTAAATGATCACCCTTGATCTTTTCTTAAAGTTTTTATCAATTTTCAATTAGCAACAAGGGTTAATGAGGTATGATAACAATAAAATTCTGATTCTAAAAAAAAATTAACACAGAAAATTCAAAACAGACAGCAGCAAGGTTTCATATTAATCTAATGGTCTTAAAAGTCTCAGAATGTCAATCAGACCGTTCAGATTATCGAAACACGCATCCTGCACTAGTCAACCAAATTTGAGTCCAATCAGACGGCGAATTACTCTAATATCATAGTTTGATGCGGACTGTGTAGGAAACAAAAATAGTAGTAAAGATTTTTTTTTAGTTTTACTTTTTTTTTCTTTTCGAAAAAAAACCTAACTACTAAGGTACTAATTAAATCTAAAATTATATTAATAACTCAGCCGTTCCCCGGCAACGGCGTCGAAAACTTGATGCGTCGCAAAACTGCTCTCCCAAGTGTAGGAGAATCGCACAAATAGTATAGCTCGGAAGTCCGAGGTCGATTCCTCAGGAAACAATCTATGGATTATTAGCGTAATTTTTAGATATAATTTTTAGTTGATTTTTAGAAATTAAAAGCAGAGAATAATATATCAATAAACAAAGTTCAATGAAATAAAGATGGTAGGGATCTGGAATTCCCCTTGATGATATTGCATCCAAGAAATAAACTCTATGGTTCTTGATTAAAGATTAACGGTAGGATAGATCTAATCATGGTATATGTTTCATGAACATATGAACTCAATTTCTAAGCATTCATCGTGCTTACTACATCTGTAACGAATCAAATACTAAAGCAATCCATATATCAATAGTCATAAGCCATTAAAGAACTATCTACGAAATAACTACGTATGGATCAAGAACATATCAGTAAATATAAATCATTCAAAGCAAAAGTTTAGAGTTTACTTCAAAGAGCAATACATTAAAGGTTCCTCCATCACCCTTCCTAAGAAATCAGCCACTCATTTCAAACACTAGCCTCTTTTCTCTTTTTTTTTCTTTTTCTTTTCGAAAATAGGGCATCCCCTGTTTCCCTTTTTTTTCCTTCCCTCCTCTGTTTTTTTTTTAGAATGGGAACTCTCCCTTTCCCAGCCGAGAGAGCCCCTCATATAGTTCGTGAGAGCCCTAATGCTCGCAGGGGAATGGGCGCGGATGGCTAGGATGAGATCGCGAATGCTGAGCCTGTTGTGATGCTAGGATGCATCGTGAACGGATGGATGGATCGATACAGATGCTGGGAAGATCGTGAACTCCGAATGCTGCGGATGCGAAGAAGCAGACTGATGGATTGCTAATTCGGAAGCTGATTTGGAGGGAACGGATGGAATGGATGCATCGCTGGAGGAGGCGGATCATAGAATGATGCGGATTCGAAAGCTGGCCGCAGGATGGGATTTGGATGCGCTGGATGCGGACGCTAGGAAGCTTCACGGGAGGCTCGCAGGATGCACTACGAACGCGGACGGGATCTGAGGAGGCTGGGATTTTGTTGGAAGGAGGTTGAGGTGCGGAAATGGAAGATTGCAAGGAATTGGACATGGGAGAATCGCCACGAACGGCCGGATGTTGGGCTCGGGACGCTGAGTTTCGGATGATGCTAGGGTGACGGCTGGGATGAATGAATCATGAACTCCATAGGCCTTTGAAATAGGGAAAGAGAAGGATGCAGGACGCTGGGTGGATGCTTCGCGGACGGCTGGGAGGCGTGTGAGACGGGTGGATGGATCGCGATTCTTCCACGCGGGCGGATGCGTGGGATAGATACTGGTTCGCGGATGCGGTGGATCACTCGCGGGAGGATGGGCTGCACGCGGCTCAGATGCTTGGGCTCACAAAAGACTGAAGCTGCAACGAAGTGGACGTTTGAACTTGGCCTCCTTCTAGTGTTCAACTGGGGTTGTCCCTTGCGGTTTGCTGGTCATCTGCAGTGTTGCATCTTTTTGGACCCGATGCGCATTTTAACTTTGATTTATGATCACCTGCACCCCTGATAAGTGCTAAATAATGTATATATTTAACTATTTTACACAGCACTTATCATTATTTTCTTTGCACATATTTTAAATTTAACATAAGAAAATGTGTTCCTCTTCATCATTGCATTATTAAAAATAATTTGATTTTGCTTGATTTTATTGGTCCATCTAATGTATACAGGTCGAATCAAATTCATCTGGGATGACCCCTGAACCCAAATCACATGCACCCCATGAATCGGATCTTCCCAACCAATTAGAGTCGACCCCAATTTTCATTTCTCAGCAGGTGCCATCCCAAATAATTTATTTTCATGAATCCAAACAAGTCTCTCTCCTTCACTCCCCACGTATCCAAACTTCCCAATTTCCTTTTCAACACATGGCCACCCCAAGTTCACGTATTTTCTCCCCTGTTCCGTGCCCTAGCCATATCTAAGCTACTATACCACAACTCCAACTGCAAGTCATCTCAGCCATCCATCAAGTCCCAACGTCCGAGATCCTCCTTATCCCATGGATCAACCATCAACCGAATCATCCCAGCGTCCAAGCCAAGCATTCCATCCGCATGTCCTCCCTCCCGTTCGCATGAACCTAGCAACATCATGTCTGATTCTCCCTTACGCCCGTCTTCATCTCAGCCAACGACAGCATCTCCGAATCCCCTGCATCCTCATCCCAACTCCATCATCTCGGATAAATCCCTGCTTCAAAACAGAGTCCGGATAAGCTCAAACTTAGTGTCCGGATTAGCTTCATCCCGTTGTGATCTTCTTCCATTCGGATCAAGCAGCCAATATCCCTCCGGATAACATCCTAACATCTCCCAGCAAATTTCGGAATCCTAGCTCCTCTGTTCTCAACTGTATCCATCGTTTTCAAGTCTCTCGTGTCTTCATCTCAACTAATCTCCCAACGTCCACTTCATCCTCCCGAACTCCACATCCATTTCATCTTCCCGAGTTCACAGTGATCCTATCAACGGCTACCATCCGCATGAGATTCCTTCTTCCAGAATGATCTCACGTTCGTAATCATCTGCATCATCCTCATTCGCTTCCTCATCTTTGAACTAACTCCCCTGTTTCACACGTCCAGCTTCTCCTCCACGTTCCGGATTAGATCACATCTCTCAGCTTGCTCCCATCCTTATCCCATGGCCAGCCGTTCCCAAGCTTCCAAGCATCCGTAGCATTATGGATTGATTCCATCATCCACGAATGAGTTCCAAGCAAGCTTCATATCAACTATCTGCGTGGATCCAAATCATTCTCATCCCTCCGAGATCCTCTCAACATTCACATCCCTTGCTCCTAAATCAGCTCCTCTTCATCACGATCTCCCAGCATTCCGAATCACCTCCCCTATTCCCAACCATGTCCAAGCTTATCCATTGCATGCACATCACGTTCACAACGCGTTCCGGCCGTTCCCTCCTTCCACAAAATCCCAGCAGCCCTAATTCGAAGAAATCCGCTGGAGAGAGCCGTGGGAAGAGTTGGCTATAAAAGGCCATCAGCCTTCTCAGGAGGAGGCATCGAAGGATCAGCAATCTCTTCTCAGGAGTTCCCACCGAGATAAAAGTGATAAGTGCTTAATAATTTATAATTTAGTCATCCTTCCATAGCACTTATCAATATTTTTAAACTGATAAATACATATTTTACCATGAAATTGAATAAACATTGAATTAAATTTAAATTATGGTAAGAGGTAAATAATTCTTTTCTTAAACCAGATTTTGAACTTGTCTCTCTCTCTTGATTGCAATCTTTCATGAAAACTACAGAAAAACATATAAGGAGATTGTGTTGACTCGGCTAAGGTTATAATTAAATGGGTTTTGGTCCTGATTAGATTGAAAGTTATAATTGTATGGAAAATATTTTTATTAAGTCATGGTCTTGGTTTTGACCGGTCGAGTTCGATCTGAAGCAGCTTAGCAAGAATTAAATGACAATGGGCTCAAGGACAAGTCAACCATCATGACCCACCTCAAACCCAAAGCAATTCCTTACCAGCCTTCATATAAAATTTATAAATTAAAAATAAAAAAAGAAGATAATTAATATAATAAAATAAATAAAAATAATTTCGGGGAAAATCACTGGATTCACTGTTCATATGAACAGTGTCCCGTAAAAACACTGTTCATATGAACAGTGGGAAATAATATAATATAAAAAAAAATAAATAAATAAAATTGTTTCACTGTTTATCTCCTTCCTCCCTCTATCTATTCTTCCCATGATCTCGCCTCACAGAGCGCCCCGCTGCCCGTTCCAGCCACGAGTCCCACGCGGTGCAGCCAGATCCAGATCCTCCGCCTCCTCTTCCGCCCGTGACGCCTCCGGCGTCTCCCCGTCGATCCCGCGGCCAGCCCTCTTCCTAGCAGCCGAGATCCAGCTCTTCCGCATCAGCCCGTTCCAGCCGCATCCAACGAGCACACCAGCGAGCAGCTCCTCCGTCTTCTCCGAGATCCGGTCGTCCGCGTTCCTCCCATCGATTCCCAGCTCCAATCCCTGTGATTCAGCCTTCACCGCGATCCCAGCCGACTGCATTCAACGAGCTGGTAACCCAGCCCCTTCCGGATCGGCACCCGCTTCGAGCTCCATCTTCGCCCGAGATCATTCCCAACATCACGCCCTCCTCCTCTCTCAGGATCCATCGCCGCTGGTCTTCGGCGAGCTATAAGAGGAAGACGAAGAAGGGAGAGCGGGGGGGGAGCTCGGTTCAACAGAAAAACAGGGGAGACCCCCTGTTTCAGTGAAAAGAAGAAGAAAGCCGAGAGGGAGATGAAGAAATAAAATAAAAAAAGAGAGAAGAGAGAGAGGCTGGGAGCGGAAGGGAGTGAAGAGCAATTTTTTTATGAAGATGGGAGGACTTCCGGCCACCATGAGCAGCTAAGCCTCGGTTTAGGGGTTTGATGAAGCCATAGAGGAGTATTCGTTTCATTTTTATTGATTTGAGTTTGTATTGTAAGATAGGTTGCATGATGAAGAATTTATCAATTGATCTTATGATTTATCCAATTTATGTGAATCATTTATCTTGCATAAAATATTTTATATAGATTGATCTATTTCATCGAATCCAACACCTGTGGTTTGGAGGAGATATTCATGTGACATCGATTTCATGTTTAATGACTTAATGATCAGATGCATCATGCTAGGTTAGACAGGTCATGCTTATCGTTAGAGTAGATGGTTTGTGCTAGACTTAGATGATTCATGCTGGGAATTGGTTATATTTTCTTTTGTGATTGCTTTGGCTTGTAGTCGGAAGCAATCAAGTCTTACATACAACTCAATCATTGAAAAGCGTCACGGATATAAATCTATCGGTGGAATCTAGCCCTAAACACCTCTCTCCATAGATAATTCATACTACTACACCCATATTAATTCTTAGTTTTTATCATTTACTCTAGCTTATCCCCTTTGAAGTAATTATTTAATTAGGAAAAATAACTTGTCTCCAATCCCTGTGGACCGACACCCGTAATCACTATCCTACAGGATACGTGCTATTGCGTGGTTTATTTTTGAAATTGAAATAACCGATCAATTTTTGGCGCCGTTGCCGGAGATTGCTTGCATAGTTATTTTTCCTACATAAAAAGAAATTAATTAATTAAAAAAACTTTAAAAAATATATATATATAAAAAAAAATTATTCTCTATTATTGTTACTTTTCTTATCTCCTTTTTCTCTTCTACTAATTTTTTTTTTTAAATTTTTCTTTTGGTCTTATTTGATCAGGAATCGAAGAGGAGATCTGGGCTATCAGAAAGGAATGCTTTGGAGGTTTGCTAAAAAAAAATTTAAAATTACTGGGGAAATTCCCTTTGGTGACCTCTAAACCTTTCTTATTTAAATTAATTATTAGCTTAAAATTTTGTGGTGATTGTTTGATTTCAATTTCAGCAAGAGTGTGAATGCATGCTTGATACACATACACAAATCAATCTGCACATAGTAAGGGCAATCACCCCAACAAGATAAGAGCTGGATTTCATCACCGGACTCTTACCCAACTTAGGTGAACTCAATCTCACATAGTGTCACTTTAATTAAAATCAATTAGACATTGGCTCCTAGGGACATTCGAGCTCAATAGGACGAAGATCACCGAAGGTTGCACCAATTTCGCTCTGTGGCTTAGTTGATGTCTAGGCAAGCTTTGTCCCTATAAGGGAGACAGTTCATCTGTTCGAGGCAAGTGGGTTTTAAGTGGGACCTTTGCGAACGCATCGTGACCCCTCCACTTACCTGGGAGCTTACCTGGTCAACTCGGTTCATTAGACCGGATTGGAGGCTTAGGTGCCCTCTTCAAACCAGTTAGGAGCTGTCTAGTGATTTTAGGACAAAGACTAGGATTGATATGCTTTTCTCTTTTATTGCATGCTTGATTGATCGAGTACTAGTGTATGCACGGTAGTCGTTCTAGAGTACAAAACCTATTACCTTTTGACCCTGAAATAGAACGAACCCTTAGGAACATTCGAGCTAAGATCAAAACATTAGGATCATCCCCACCTCTTAAGATGGCTGAAGAACAACCCAAACTCCTGAGGGAATACTTTACTCCCACTATTTACACTTCCCCATCTTGCATTCGATTACCTGAGGTAGCAGCTGTACAATATGAAATAAAGTCTAGTGTGATCCAAATGCTTCCATCTTTTTATGGGCTCACCAATGAAGATCCATATAAACACCTAGATGAATTCCTTGAAATTTGCACCACTGTCAAGATTCAGAATTTCACTGATGATGCTCTAAAACTTAGATTATTCCCCTTCTCCCTTAAAGATAGAGCCAAACAATGGCTGAATTCTTTAGAAGCTAACTCAATTCGTTCTTGGGATCAAATGCAACAAGAATTCCTTAAAAAATACTTTCCCATAGGAAGAACGAACCAGTTTAGACGTGCCATTACAAGCTTCTCCCAAACTGAGGGAGAAGAATTTCATGAAACTTAGGAGAGATTTAGGGACCTAATCCGTAAATGCCCTCATCATCAAATACCTAAGTGGCAACTAGTGCAATGTTTTTATGACGGATTGACAGAACGAAACCGTCAGATGATCGATGCTGCATGCGGGGGCACTTTTATGCTTCAAAATGAGCATGAAGCATGGAAATTATTTGAAAATCTTAATGAAAACTCCCTCCACCATGCTTCATGTTCTCGTCAAGCACCCCCGAGTTCTCAAAGAAAAGGGACAATTTGTGAAATAAGTCATTCTATGGACCTGTCTAGCAAGGTAGATGCATTGTCCCATAAGATTGACCAACTGATGATAGGTGGGCATTACATGAACTCTTCCCAAGCACAAGTATGTACTATTTGTTCTAGCCCATCCCACCCTATTCATGAGTGCCCTTCAGCGCCCCAATTCTCCGAACTCGTGCAAGAACACATCAATGCTGCTCAAACACGGCCTAGACCGGGTAATGACCCATTTTCCAATACATATAACCCGGGATGGCGAAATCATCCAAACTTTTCTTGGAAGCAGCAAGCTTCGAACACAGCCCAACCCTATTCCCAAAATTTTTAAAATCCTCAGAATTTTCAAACCCCACAAAATATTCATCCCTACCGTCCCTCGATTCAATTTCAACACACTCCTCCTCCACCCCAAAGAAACACAGCCTTTGAGGAGAAAGTGTTGAACGCCCTTCAAGGTTTGGAAACCATTACACAATTAGTGCACTCTCATACGCAATCAATCGCCAAGCTAGAATCCCAAATGGGTCAACTAGCTAATGCACTAAACAAGCGAGAGGAAGGAAAGCTTCCAAGCCAACCACTAAGTAATCCTAGGGGACAATACATGGCTCAAGAAAATCAACTAAATGCAATTCATCATGAACAAGCCAATGCTTTGACTACCCTAAGGAGTGGACGTGTAGTAGACAATAAGATTGGGGAGGACAACAATAAGGAAGATGAAGAAGATGATAGAAATGTGTCAAATGAAAAACCTTCTTCTTCTTCTTCACCTAGTCCACCTTCTGCCAAAACTCATATCCCAAAGGCCCCATATCCTGAAGCTCTTACTTCACCCTCTCCATTTGGCAAAAAGAGAACTTCATTAGAAGAGATGATGGAGGTCTTCAAACAAGTTAAAATCAACCTCCCACTCCTTGATGCCATCAGACAAGTTCCCTCCTATGCCAAATTTCTCAAAGACCTTTGTACACAAAAGCGAAAATCTAGGACACATGTGCCTAAAAAGGTCTTCCTAACTGAGCAAGTGAGTTCTATTCTCCAACACAACACCCCTCCAAAATTCAAAGATCCTGGTGCTCCCACCATCTCCTGTGTCTTAAGAAATAATTTCATTGATCGAGCACTCTTAGATCTAGGGGCAAGTGTCAACCTTTTACCTTATTCAGTTTATGAGAAACTTGGTTTAGGTGAGTTAAAACCAACCTCGGTATCCCTTCAATTGGCTGATCGATCTGTAAAAACACCACGTGGGATAATTGAAGATGTTCTTGTCAAGGTAGATAAATTCTATTTTCCAGTAGATTTCATTGTCCTTGATATGGAACATGAGCCCAATCCTAATAAACAAATCCCCGTGATCCTTGGACGGCCCTTTTTAGCAACAGCCAATGCATGCATCAATTGTAGAATAGGGGTAATGAACATATCATTTGGGAACATGAAGGTAAAATTAAATGTGTTCAATGCGGCCGACCAACCCGCAAGAAAAATTGAGTGTTTTATGATAGACAAAATAGATGACCTCATAGAAGGAGATGCAAAAACTATCTCACTATGTCTGGCTGAAGACAATAAACTTAGCGCTTGTTGGGAGGCAACCCAATTCTCTTAGATTTCTTTAACATTGAGGACAATGTTAGGTTTAGGTTTGGGGGTATTTTTGAGTATTTTTAAGAATTTTTGGTTTTGTTTGCATCTCTTGCATTCGTTTTCACTTCACAATGTTAGGTTTAGGTTTGGGGGTATTCATCTTGATTTTCATCCAAAAAAAAAGAAAAAAAAATATGTTCATTTTCATAAAATAATAAATAATAAAAAAAAAATTTAAAAATAATAATAATAATAATAAAAAAGTTTTTGTTTTTTTTTTAAAAAAAAAAACCTAATTTCTATACATTAATGTGAGAATGATAAACACACAAGGTATATAAAATCTAAAAAGCCCAATGACTAGTCGGAAGTTATACAAATTTAAGTTCTTTTTATTAAGTCTCTCTTAGGGAGTTGTAAGCTAATTAATACTTTGGAATTTCACTACACACTGGCCGACCCTTCTAAGGTCTAGGCTCGACATTATGTTGATAGTATAGTAGCAACCTTGGACCCTGATGAATCATACTTATCTAATCCAAAAAAAAAAAAAATCATCAATAAAAAAGGATTTAGTCAGGAACATCGAAAAGGGCTACCTATTGTCAAAGGTTAAATGGGCTTGTGATGAGGACTCCGAGCATAAGTCCGTAGGAGAGTCTTGATGCCTGACACCTTGTGCCAACTGGTGTGAGAGTTGTCGACTGATTGCTCGTTACCCGGAGAAATCACCACAAGAGTAAAAGTACACAATTATACATCTTTCAAAAAAAAAAAAAAAAAAGTTCTGTATTGACCTTGAAAAAGACAATAGTGTGAAAGCTGTCGTTGTAAAAATTCGAGTAAACTGGAATATTACAGATAAAGCCTGTGAGGTACTAAAGTAAACATCCACAACTCTCGAAATCCTGCAGATATGATGATTTTGAATCAGTGAGCAGGTCTTTTCGACCAATCCTTGGAAACTACTAGTATTAACAATATTTTGGAGATCCGAACCCTTAGCTTGTGTACGGTCCAGATTTCACCAAGCACTCCAGTATAAATGAGTCTTACAACTCCCTAAATAGAAACTTAATGACTTTAACTTAGATTGCATACTAATCTAGAATTTGGGCTGACTTAGTAAATAAAACCGTGTGTGCTTTGAAATTCTTATCATTTATGTATCTTAAATTAGATTTGAATTAAAAAAAGAAAAAAAAAACAACAACAACAACAAATTAATCATAAACAATTAATGATATTGAAGTTTGTGGGTATCTTCACTGAAAACCCTCACGAGACTATAACTCGTCCACTAGGGTAACCTAGGGGTTTAAAGCCTTGTTGCATATGGTAAATGCAATCGCGATGCCTGCGAAAGTGAGTTAGAGCTTTTCTTTAATTTTATTTTGCTCGAGGACTAGCAAAACATAGGTTTGGGGGTGTGATAAGTGCTTAATAATTTATAATTTAGTCATCCTTCCATAGCACTTATCAATGTTTTTAAACTGATAAATACATATTTTACCATGAAATTGAATAAACATTGAATTAAATTTAAATTATGGTAAGAGGTAAATAATTCCTTTCTTAAACCAGATTTTGAACTTGTCTCTCTCTCTTGATTGCAATCTTTCATGAAAACTACAGAAAAACATATAAAGAGATTGTGTTGACTCGGCTAAGGTTATAATTAAATGGGTTTTGGTCCTGATTAGATTGAAAGTTATAATTGTATGGAAAATATTTTTATTAAGTCATGGTCTTGGTTTTGACCGGTCGAGTTCGATCTGAAGCAGCTTAGCAAGAATTAAATGACAATGGGCTCAAGGACAAGTCAACCATCATGACCCACCTCAAATCCAAAGCAATTCCTTACCAGCCTTCATATAAAATTTATAAATTGAAAATAAAAAAAGAAGATAATTAATATAATAAAATAAATAAAAATAATTTTGGGGAAAATCACTGGATTCACTGTTCATATGAACAGTGTCCCGTAAAAACACTGTTCATATGAACAGTGGGAAATAATATAATATAAAAAAATAAATAAATAAAATTGTTTCACTGTTTATCTCCTTCCTCCCTCTATCTATTCTTCCCATGATCTCGCCTCACAGAGCGCCCCGCTGCCCGTTCCAGCCACGAGTCCCACGCGGTGCAGCCAGATCTAGATCCTCCGCCTCCTCTTCCGCCCGTGACGCCTCCGGCGTCTCCCCGTCGATCCCGCGGCCAGCCCTCTTCCCAGCAGCCGAGATCCAGCTCTTCCGCATCAGCCCGTTCCAGCCGCATCCAACGAGCACACCAGCGAGCAGCTCCTCCGTCTTCTCCGAGATCCGGTCGTCCGCGTTCCTCCCATCGATTTCCAGCTCCAATCCCTGTGATTCAGCCTTCACCGCGATCCCAGCCGACTGCATTCAACGAGCCGGTAACCCAGCCCCTTCCGGATCGGCACCCGCTTCGAGCTCCATCTTCGCCCGAGATCATTCCCAACATCACGCCCTCCTCTCTCGGGATCCATCGCTGCTGGTCTTCGGCGAGCTATAAGAGGAAGACGAAGAAGGGAGAGCGGGGGGGGGAGCTCGGTTCAACAGAAAAACAGGGGAGACCCCCTGTTTCAGTGAAAAGAAGAAGAAAGCCGAGAGGGAGATGAAGAAATAAAATAAAAAAAGAGAGAAGAGAGAGAGGCTGGGAGCGGAAGGGAGTGAAGAGCAATTTTTTTATGAAGATGGGAGGACTTCCGGCCACCATGAGCAGCTAAGCCTTGGTTTAGGGGTTTGATGAAGCCATTGAGGAGTATTCGTTTCATTTTTATTGATTTGAGTTTGTATTGTAAGATAGGTTGCATGATGAAGAATTTATCAATTGATCTTATAATTTATCCAATTTATGTGAATCATTTATCTTGCATAAAATATTTTACATAGATTGATCTATTTCATCGAATCCAACACCTGTGGTTTGGAGGAGATATTCATGTGACATCGATTTCATGTTTAATGACTTAATAATCAGATGCATCATGCTAGGTTAGACAGGTCATGCTTATCGTTAGAGTAGATGGTTTGTGCTAGACTTAGATGATTCATGCTGGAAATTAGTTATATTTTCTTTTGTGATTGCTTTGGCTTGTAGTCGGAAGCAATCAAGTCTTACATACAACTCAATCATTGAAAAGCGTCACGGATATAAATCTATCGGTGGAATCTAGCCCTAAACACCTCTCTCCATAGATAATTCATACTACTACACCCATATTAATTCTTAGTTTTTATCATTTACTCTAGCTTATCCCCTTTGAAGTAATTATTTAATTAGGAAAAATAACTTGTCTCCAATCCCTATGGACCGACACCCATAATCACTATCCTACAGGATACGTGCTATTGCGTGGTTTATTTTTGAAATTGAAATAACCGATCAAAAAGGAGGGAGAGAAGTTTGGGTATTGTGGGAAGGACTTCCCACGGAAAAAGAAATGCTAAGGGAGTTCCTACCGAGTCCAGTGACGGGAGAAGACAGAGAAAGGAAGGAGATAGTCGTGATGGGAGTCCTCTACATCGCTGCTGCTACTCTCCGTACCATGGAAAGCTGAGCTCTTCACTAGGGCAGGATGAAGCCCTAACAAGGACGACAACGGTTATTGTATCATTTTTATTTATGTTCTTGGAATTGTATGAACTTCTTTGATCTTAATGAATATTTTCTTTATCCCATATTTAAATTCTGTGATTTTAAGTATGGTGTTTATACAGATATTCTTCATGATCACCAAGTAAAAACAAGATAGTTCATGCTTAAGGAAGATGCAGTGTGCTGCCACCTTAGATTAGGGTAGACATTGCATGCCAACTAAAGATGGATTATTTCCAAATTGCTTATGTGAATTTCTATTTGAATGCTTATTAGGCTTGTAGCCAATTTGCATGTTAGTCCAAGAACAAGGTAAAATATAATCATTGTTGCTTTGTTAGTGGTGAATTTCTTGCCCTAGGTTTTCCCAAACTGATATTATTTTAATTGTATTTCTTATTAAATTGCTTAGTTTAATAGTCTTCATAAATTTTCTTTTTCAAATATTTTTAAGAAAACAACTGTACCCCAATCTCTGTGGATCGATACCCATAATCACTATCCCACTAGATACGTGCTATTGCGTGATCTTTAAAGTTGACTATCAATCCCACAAAAATATAATATTAATGCAGCACTTTTATCATTATTTGTTAGCAATAATACTAATTTAAGTGATGTGTAGATCGCACTTTTGTGCTCTCATCACACCCCCCAACTAGCTTATTGCTAATCTCTGGCAATTAACGAGCAAATAATAAAATGAGAGTGCAAAAGGTGTGGTTTAACCTTCGACTTTTTATTGAAGCTAAAGACATAAAACAAAGATATGTGATGAGAGCACAAAAGTGCAATCGTCATACCATCTTAATTAGTATTTTAGCTAATCATTAATGATAAAATTTACTAATTAATGTTGTATTTGTGTTTGAGTGCAAGTAATCCAAGAGACCCAATAACATTGGGTTTGAGCCCAACGCTGCCATGCATGGAAGAGCCCACGTTCAGGTGTCTCCGTGCTTTTCCCGCACTTCAGACTCTAGCCCCTCCGTGCCATGCTTGGAACCAATCAGCAAGCATCCATATGCATCGTCCCTGCATCGTTGCCAGTTCCATGCAGCCTTCTTTCCATCTACGAAAACCATGCATCCAGTTCTTTCCATCTCCTCGCCATCCCACGTCTCAGTCCCCTTGATAAGTGCTGAATAATTTATAACTTAGTTATCTTTTCATAACACTTATCAATGTTCTTAAACTGATAAATACGTTTTTTACCATGAAATTGAATAATTATTGAAATAAATTTAAAATATGGTAAGAAGCAAATAATTCTTTTCTTGAACCAGACTCTAAACTTGTCTCTCTCTTGGTTGCAATCTTTCATGAAAACTATAGGAAAACATATAAGGAGGAGATTGTGTTGATCCGGTTTGGTAATCTGATGGAGTTGTAATCAAGCTAAGGTTATAATTAAATGGGTTTTGGTCCTGATTAGATTGAAAGTTATAATTAATTATTTTTGTATGGGGAAAATGTTTGATTAACCCTTTTTATTAAGTCACGGTCTTGTTGTTAGTCTTGTTTATTTTATCTGGTCGAGTTCGGTCTGAAGCAGTTTAGCAAGAATTAAATTTAAATGACATTGGGCTCGAGGACAAGTCAACGATCATGACCCACCTCAAATCCAAAGCCAATTCCCAACCAATCCCATTCCTTTCCTGCGACCACTATCCAAGCCAATCCAAGCTTCCCAGGTGAATCCTCATGCGATCCATCAACCCCCGTGTCCAACAAATCTCCTAGGCTCAAATCCACACGTTGTCCCTTGCGCCAAAACAGAGCCCTTCCCAGATCAGCAGCCATCCAATCTGACTTTCCATTCTTTCCTTCACAATGCTGAAACAGGGGACCTCTTCCCAAATCGGCCAGCCATTGATTTCTTTTCTCCCGCGATGCAAACCGACCAGCTCCTCCGCGATCACCGTGCATGCAGCCAGCGACCGAGTAGAAGACCAATCTCCTCCGCGATCATCGTCCGCCCAGCCACCAGCTTTTGAATCCCAGAAATGGCGTTCCGAGTCATCCTCTTCATACGGATCCACAGCTCGCGACCCAGCATTCCGTTTTTCGCCATCATCGTCCACGTCTCCTCCGGATTCAAGATCCCCAAGTCCCGGATGACCCCGCCTCTGCCTCTTCCTCTTCCGCATAAGAAAGGTTCAGATGTTACCAAAAAAAATTTTTCCAGCAAATATTTTCTTTTATTTTATTTTTTAGGCAAACCTCTGCAGCATTACTTTTTCAGTAGTTTCCTTTTTGATCGTCCCAGATTTCCTCTTCAATTTTTGATCAAATAATACCAAAAGAAAAATTAGTAAGAGAGAAGAAGGAGATAAGGAAAGTAACAAAAATAGAAAATATTTTTATTTTATTTTAGATATATATATTTTTTGAAATTTTTTTTTATGAAGAGAAAAATAACTATGCTAGCAATCCCCGGCAACGGCGCCAAAAATTGATAGTCAACTTTAAAGACTACGCAATAGCACGTACCTAGTAGGATAGTGATTACGGATATCGATCCACAAGAATTGGGGTACAATTATTTTCTTAAAAAAAATATTTAAAAAGAAAGTTTGGGAAGACTATTGAACTAAATAATTAAAGAGAAATGCAATTAAAAAAATGATATGAGTTGGGAGAACCTAGGGCAAGGAATTCATCACTAACAAAGTAACAAGGATTAATTGTATTTTAATTTATTCTTGGATTAACATGCAAATTGGCTACAAGCCTAATAAGCATTCAAATAAAACTTCACCAAAGTAATTTAGGAACATCCATCTTCAGTTAGCATGAAATGTCTACCCTAAACTAATGTGGCAGGACATTGCATCTTTCCTAAGCATGGATGGTCTTATATTAACTTAGTGATCATGAAGAACAGTTGTATAAACTTCATACTTAAAATCATAGAAATTAAATATGAGATGAAATAAAGTATTCATTGAGAACAAAATAAAGTTTATACAACTCCAAGAATAAAAATCAAAAATACAAAATCCTTGGCTCTTTGTTAGGGCTGCATCCAACCCTAGTGAAGAGCTCAGCCTTCCATGGAATGGGGGATGTCAGTAGCAGTGTAGAAAGATGAAGATGGCATGGCTGGTTTCTTCGGTTGGAGGAGATGGCATTGCGATGGTAGAAGAAGCTCTGTTTCCCTTCATTCCTTCATTCGATGCCCCCCTTACGCCAAAGGCTGATGGCCTTTTATAGCTCATTCTCCCCCACGGTTTCCTTCAAAAGTTTAACCAGAGGATATCTTCAAATCCAGGCTGCTGGGATTCGGTGGAAGGAGGGAACGTGTGCACTGGATGCTGCATAGGACGTGGACGATGCGGGATGGCTGGATCGATGAAGACTCGGGCTTTGTTCCGCTGAAGCAGGGGATGTGGGAGGAGCTTGGAAGCGAGACTTCATCTGTGGACGTCTGAACTTGATCGTATCCCAGAATGGATGCGGCTGCAGCTGGATTGGAGCTTATCCGGGAGAAGAAGATCACGGAGAAGATGGGATCTGAGACGTTGTTCCAAAGCAGAGGGAGAGGTGATGATCCGTGATCCATGGGATGCACGCTCAGTTGGATGCTGCTGGATTCCGGACGCGGAGCAGAGCTTCAACTCGAGCACAGGATATGGATGGATCACAGAAAATTGCTGGGATGTTGGGCAGCTGGGGAAATCCGAAAGGAGGTTGGGATACTGAGAACAGACGCCTGGATTCTTATCCGATGGGTGATAGAAGTTATTGCGAACGGGATGAAGATTGGAGTTGGTTGGGAGATGGGATAAGGATGGAACGACGTGGAAGAAACTCGGACGTGGATCTGTGATGAAGAAACGATGGGAAGACGACACGGATGCGAGGGGAAGTTTGGATGTGAGCATGGGAAGGATGAGGATGGGTTGGTTCAGAAGCAGAGGAAGTTGAGTCGGGATGCAGGGGCTTCAAAAGACATGGGAAGCTGAATTTCTGGGATCCTTTTTGATGTGGATGAAGAGGAGAAATGATTCGTGAGCTGGGATATTCGGAGAAGGAAAGAGGATCTCGGTTGGTTGTTCTTTGGATGCGGAAGGAGTTGGATTCGGCTGGGAGCGCATGGGAATAGGGGATAATGTTCACGGTTGAAGGAAGATGCCGGAGGATACCGGAATGGGAAGATAAGCATGGGACCAAGATAGAAGGAGAGCTGAGATCCATGTTTGGGAGTTTGATTGAGACGCAATCTATGGAGATGAAGAGAAGATTACGAACGGGATAAGGAGCAGGGAGCTAATCGTGGAAGAGATGAAGGTGGCTTGGGCTTATCCGTGGGTGGTTGAAGGCTAGATTCTTTGGACGGGCTCTGTCGTGGAACAGGGGAGCTGAGAAGAAAGCTTACGTGGATGGTGTGCAATGAGAAGATCTTGGCTGTGCTCATGGCTAGGAAGGCACGGGAGGTTGGCTGGGATGCTCCATGCACACGTGGAAGAAAGGGACTTGTTTTAATAGGTGAATGCGTGAACAAATTGAATGCGAATGGCTGAGATGTGATGCAGGAAAATTGGGATGAATGGCTGAATCAAAATCTGAGAGGATCTAATTTGCAGGGTGCGTGCGATTTGGGTTCAGAAATTAATAAATTTGACTTGACCTACATACATTAGACTCGATCAATAAAAATAATCAAACTTGAATTATTTCTAATAATTTATTAAAATGCAATGATGAAGGAAAACACATTTTTTCATATTTAAATTTAGAATATGTGTATAAAAATAATAATAAGTGCTATGTAAAATAGATTCATTTATGCATTATTTAGCACTTATCACACCCCCAAACCTACATTTTGCTAGTCCTCGAGTAAAATAAAAAAAACTAACTCACTTTCGTAGGAATCACGATTGCATTTACTATATGCAATAAGTCTTTAAACCCCTAGGTGGCCCTAGTGGACGAGTTTTGTCTCGTGAGAGTTTCCGGCTCAGATATCCACAAACTGCTGTTGCTCCCTAAAGAATTTATTTTACTATTTTATAAAATATGATTTCAAATGCATAAGTACCAATAATTTTAAAAGCACACAAAGTTTTAATTACTAAGTCAGCCCAAATTCTAGGTCAGTATGCAACTTAAGTTGAAGTTATTAAGTTTCCGTTAGAGAGTTATAAGGTGTATTTATACTTGGGTACTCGGTGATATCTGGACCATACACAAGCTAAGGCTTTAGATTCTCCAAAATACTACTAAAACTAGTAGTTTCCAAGAATTGGTCAGATAAGACCTAATCACTGATTCAAAATCATCCTATCTTGTAGGATTCCGAGAGTTGTGGATGTTTATTTTAATACCTAATGGGCTTTATCTGTAATATTCCAGTTTACTCGAATTTTTACAATGACGGCTTTCACACTATCGTCTTTTTCAAGATCAATATTATTTTCTCTCTTTTATTTATTTATTTGTATTTATAAATAAATTATGCACTTTTACTCTTATAATGATTCCTTCGTGTAGCGAGCATTCAATCAACAACTCCCACACCAGATGGCATAAGGTGTTGGGCATCAAGACTCTCCTACGGACCTATGCTCGGGTTCATCATCACAAGCCCGCTGACCTTCGACGATAGGTAGCCTTTTTCGATATACCTGACTAAATTCACTTTCTATTTTTTTTTAATTTATTATTTTTTTCTTTTTTTATTTTTGAGATGAAAGTGAATTAGATAAGTATGGTTCATCAGGACTCAAGATTGCTACCAGACTTAACAATATAATGTTGAACCTAACCCTTAGAAGTGCAGGCCATGTGTGTTGTGAAATTCCAAAGTAAAAATTATCTTATAACTCGCTAAAAGAACCTTTAATAAAAAAAAACTTAAATTGTCTTATTCTTGATTAATCATTGAGCTTTTTAGATTTTATATACTTTGTGTGTTTATCATTTCAGTACTAAAGCATATAAATTAGATTTTTTTTTCGAAAAACTTATTCAAAAATGTGAAAATGCGAAAAATTTCTTAAAAAAATTTGAATCCTATACCCCCAATCTAGATCAAATATTGTCCTCAATGTATTTTTTTTGTTTATTTTATTAATATTATATTATTATTTTTTATTGTTTTATTTTATTTTATTTTGGATGAAAATATGATGCATATGGAGGATAGAAGCATTTTACCTTAGTTGCATCAGTAATATGAGGACTCCTATCAAGACATTAAAAAATGCAATAAAAAAAAATGCAAAAATGTCCTACGAAAATTGGGTTGCCTCCCAACAAGCGCTAAGTTTAACGTCTTCAGCTAGTCGCAGCGCATTCTTATCAAATCATACCGGGTTCATGCCGAGTTCCCCAACGAAGAAAATTGTGGGAGACTGATTGTTGGGCAAGGAGTTGACTGCTTCTATGGCCTTATCTATAGCAAAGTTAAAATGGGCCAAGCATGTTTTCAGAGGGTCATCTACCAAAATATAGGGAAGGGTTTCTTCTACAAGATCGTCCATTTTGTCTATTAGGAAGCACTCAACTTTCTTTGCGGATTGATCAGAGGCACGAAATATATTTAACTTGACCTTCATATTCCCAAAAGATATATTCATCATCCTAGTTCTACAATTTATACTCGCATTGGTTGTAGCTAAAAAGGGACGATCTAGAATCATAGGGATCTGTTTCTTAAGATTAGGCACAGGTTCCATATCAAGGACGATAAAATCGACTGGGAAATAGAATTTGTCTACCTTAACTAGGACGTCTTCAATTGTTCCTCGTGGTATTTTTACAGATCTATCAGCCAATTGAAGGGATACCGAGGTTGGTTTTAACTCACCTAACCCAAGTTTCTCATAAACTAAGTAAGGTAAAAGGTTGACACTTGCCCCTAGATCTAAGAGTGCTCGATCAATAAAATTATTTTCTAAGACACAGGTGATGGTGGGAGTACCAGGATCTTTGAATTTCGGAGGGGTGTTGTGTTGGAGAATAGAACTCACTTGCTCAGTCAGGAAGACCTTTTTAGGCATATGTGTCCTAGATTTTCGCTTTTGGGTACAAAGATCTTTGAGAAATTTGGCATAGGAAGGAACTTGTCGAATAGCATCAAGAAGCGGAAGGTTGATTTTGACTTGTTTGAAAACCTCCATCATCTCCTCTAGTGAAGTTCCCTTTTTGCCAAAGGAAGAGGGTGAATTAAAAGCTTCAGGAAATGGGGCCTTTGGGATGTGAGTTTTGGCAGAAGGTGGACTAGCTGAAGAAGAAGAAGAAGGTTTTAGATTTTCATTTGACACATTTCTATCCTCTTCTTCACCTTCCTTATTGTTATCCTCCCCAACTTATTGTCTACTATATGTCCACTCCTTAGGGTAGTCAAAGCATTGGCTTGTTCATGATGAATTATATTTAGTTGATTTTCTTGAGCCATGTATTGTCCCCTAGGATTACTTAGTGGTTGGCTTGGAAGCTTTCCTTCCTCTCACTTGTTCAGTGCATTAGCTAGTTGCCCCATTTGGGATTCTAGCTTGGCAATGGATTGCGTGTGAGAGTGCACCAATGTGTAATGGTTTCCAAACCTTGAAGGGCGGTCAACACTTTCTCCTCAAAGGTTGTGTTTCTTTGGGATGGAGGAGGATTGTGTTGAAATTGAGTCGAGGGATGATAGGAATGAATATTTTGTGGGGTTTGAAAATTCCGAGGATTTTGAAAATTTTGGGAGTAGGATTGGGCAGTATTCGAAGCTTGTTACTTCCAAGAAAAGTTTGGATGATTCCACCATCCCGAGTTGTAAGTGGTAGAATATGGATATTTACCCGGTCGAGATTGTGTTTGGGCAGCATTTACTTGTTCTTGCACAAATTCAGAGAATTGAGTTGCCGAAGGGCATTCATGAATAGGGTGAGACGGGCTAGAACAAAGAGCATAAACTTGTGCTTGGGGAAAGTTTGGAAGCTATTCTTTAGACATTAGCTGGTCCAACTTGCGGGATAGTGCATCAACTTTGTCAGATAGAACTATGGACTGGCTAACTTCATATATGGTTCCTTTTCTTTGAGAGCTCGAGGGTGCTTGACGAGCGGAGGAGGCATGGTGGAGAGAATTGTCATTAAGATTTTCAAACATCTGCCATGCCTCATGCTCACTCTTAAGCATGAAAGTTTCCTCACAAGAAGCATCAACCATCTGACGTTTTCGTTCAGACAATCCGTCATAAAATCATTGCACTAATTGCCATTTGGGTATTTGATGATGCAGGCATTTTCGGAGTAAGTCTCTAAATTTTTTCCAGGTTTCATGAAATTCTTCTCCGTCAGATTGGAAGAAGCTTGTGATCGCACGCCTAAATTGGTTTGTTCTTCCTATGGAAAAATATTTTTTTAGAAATTCATGTTGCATTTGGGCCCATGAAAGAATAGAATTGGCTTCTAATGAATGGAGCCATTGCTTAGCTCTATCCTTAAGGGAGAAAGGGAACAGCCTAAGTTTCAGAGCATCATCAGTGAAGTTCTGAATTTTGACAGTAGTGCAGATCTCAAGAAACTCATCTAGATGTTTGTATGGGTCTTTATTGTTGAGTCCATAAAAAGAGGGGAGCATTTGGATAACACTAGACTTAATTTCAAACTGTAAAGCAGCAGTGGTATCAGGTAGTCGAATACAAGATGGAGAGATATAAATGGAAGGAGTGAAGTACTCCTTTAGCAGTTTAGGTTGTTCTTCAGCCATCTCGACAAGTGGTGTAGATCCTGTGGTTCTATAGGTACGGATTTCGGCTCGAAGGGCCCTAATAGAATGCTTTATTTCAGAATCAAAAGGTACTAATTCAGAAGATCTAGAACGACACCCTAGCATACACTAAAGCTTTTCTGATCAGTCAAGTGCAGTCAAGCATGCACAAAAGAAAAACACATCAATTCTTTATGTTTGTCCTAAAATCACTAGATAGCTCCTAACTGGTTTGAAGAGGGCACCTAAGCCTCCAATCCGGTCTAATGAACTGAGTTGACCAGGTAAGCTCCTAGGTAAGTGGGAGGGGTCACGATGCGTTTGCAAAGGTCCCACTTAAAAACCACTTGTCTCGAACAGATGAACTGTCTTCCTTAAAGGGACAAAGCTTGCCTAGACATCAACTGAGCCACAGAGCGAAATTGGTGCAACTTTCGATGATCTTCGTCCTATTGAGCTCGAATGTCCCTAGGGGCCAACGTCTAATTGATTTTACTTAAAGTGATAGCTATGTGAGAATTGATTCACCTAATTTGGGCAAAAATTTGATGATAAAATTCAGTTCTTATCCTGTTGGGGTGATTGCCCTTACTATGTGCGGATTAATTGGTGTATGTGTATCAAGCATGCATTCACACTTTTGCTGAAATTAAAATCAAACAATCACCATAAAATTTTAGGCTAATTGGGAATCAATTTAAATAAGAAAGGTTCAGATGTTACCAAAGAAAATTTCTCCAGCAAATATTTTTTTTTTTTAGGCAAACCTTTGCAGCATTCCTTTTCCAGTAGTTTCCTTTTTGATCATCCTAGATTTCCTCTTCAATTCCTGATCAAATAATACCAAAAGAAAAATTAGTGAGAGAGAAGAAGGAGATAAGGAAAGTAACAAAAATAGAAAATATTTTTTTTTTATTTTAGATATATATATTTTCTGAATTTTTTTTATGAAGAGAAAAATAACTATGCTAGCAATCCCCGGCAACGGCGTCAAAAATTGATAGTCAACTTTAAAGACCACGCAATAGCACGTATCTAGTAGGATAGTGATTATGGATATCGATCCATAGAAATTGGGGTACATTTGTTTTCTTTAAAAAAAAATATTTAAAAAGAAAGTTTGGGAAAACTATTGAACAAAATAATTTAAGAGAAATGCAATTAAAAAAATGATATGAGTTGGGAGAACCTAGGGCAAGAAATTCACCACTAACAAAGTAACAAGGATTAATTGTATTTTAATTTATTCTTGGATTAACATGCAAATTGGCTACAAGCCTAATAAGCATTCAAAAAAAACTTCACCAAAGTAATTTAGGAACATCCATCTTCAGTTAGCATAAAATGTCTACCCTAAACTAATGTGGCAGGACAATGCATCTTCTCTAAGCATGGATGGTCTTATATTAACTTAGTGATTATAAAGAACAGTTGTATAAACTTCATACTTAAAATCATAGAAATTAAATATGAGATGAAATAAAATATTTATTGAGAACAAAATAAAGTTTATACAACTCCAAGAATAAAAATCAAAAATACAAAATCCTTGGCTCTTTGTTAGGGCTGCATCCAACCCTAGTGAAGAGCTCAGCCTTCCATGGTATGGGGGATGTCAGTAGCAGTGTAGAAAGATGAAGACGACATGGCTGGTTTCTTCGGTCGGAGGAGATGGCGTTGCGATGGTAGAAGAAGCTCTGTTTCCCTTCATTCCTTCATTCGATGCCCCCCTTACGCCAAAGGCTGATGGCCTTTTATAGCTCATTCTCCCCCATGGTTTCCTTCAAAAGTTTAACCAGAGGATATCTTCAAATCCAGGCTGCTGGGATTCGGTGGAAGGAGGGAACGTGTGCACTGGATGCTGCATAGGATGTGGACGATGCGGGATGGCTGGATCGATGAAGACTCGAGCTTTGTTCCGCTGAAGCAGGAGATGTGGGAGGAGCTTGGAAGCGAGACTTCATCTGTGGACGGCTGAACTTGATCGTATCCCGAAATGGATGCGGCTGCAGCTGGATTGGAGCTTATCCGGAAGAAGAAGATCACGGAGAAGATGGGATCTGAGACATTGCTCCAAAGCAGAGGGAGAGGTGATGATCCGTGATCCATGGGATGCACGCTCAGTTGGATGCTGCTGGATTCCAGATGTGGAGCAGAGCTTCAACTCGAGCACAGGATATGGATGGATCACAAAAATTTGCTGGGATGTTGGGCAGCTGGGGAAATCCGGAAGGAGGTTAGGATACTAAGAACAGACGCCTGGATTCTTATCCCATGGGTGATAGAAGTTTATTGCGATCAGGATGAAGATTGGAGTTGGTTGGGAGATGGGATAAGGATGGAACGACGTGGAAGAAACTCAGACGTGGATCTGTGATGAAGAAATGATGGGAAGATGACACGGATGCGAGGGGAAGTTTGGATGTGAGCGTGGGAAGGATGAGGATGGGTTGGTTCAGAAGTAGAGGAAGATGAGTCGGGATGCAGGGGCTTCGGAAGACATGGGAAGCTGAATTCCTGGGATCCTTTTTGACGTGGATGAAGGGGAGAAATGATTCGTGAGCTGGGATATTCGGAGAAGGAAAGAGGATCTTGGTTGGTTGTTCTTTGGATGCGAAAGGAGTTGGATTCGGCTGGGAGCGCATGGGAACAGGGGATAATGTTCACGGTTGAAGGAAGATGCCGGAGGATACCGGAATGGGAAGATAAGCATGGGACCGAGATAGAAGGAGAGCTGAGATCCATGTTTGGGAGTTTGATTGAGACGCAATCTGTGGAGATGAAGAGAAGATTACGAACGGGATAAGGAGCAGGGAGCTAATCGCGTAAGAGATGAAGGTGGCTTGGGCTTATCCATGGGTGGTTGAAGGCTAGATTCTTTGGACGGGCTCTGTCGTGGAACAGGGGAGCTGAGAAGGAAGCTTACGTGGATGGTGTAAAATGAGAAGATCTTGGCTGTGCTCATGGCTAGGAAGGCACGGGAGGTTGGCTGGGATGCTCCATGCACATGTGGAAGAAAGGGACTTGTTTTAATAGGTGAATGCGTGAACAAATTGAATGCGAATGGCTGAGATGTGATGCAGGGAAATTGGGATGAATGGCTGAATCAAAATCTGAGAGGATCTAATTTGCAGGGTGCGTGCGATTTGGGTTCAGAAATTAATGAATTTGACTTGGCCTGCATACATTAGACTCGATCAATAAAAATAATCAAACTTGAATTATTTCTAATAATTTATTAAAATGCAATGATGAAGGAAAACACATTTTCTCATATTTAAATTTAGAATATGTGTATAAAAATAATAATAAATGCTATGTAAAATAGATTAATTTATGCATTATTTAGCACTTATCAAAAAACCAAAATCTTCTTCAGCTAGTCCACCATCTGCCACAGCCCACATTCCAAAGGACCCATTCCGTGAAGCACTTAATGCACCCTCTCCCTTTGGCAAGAAGGAAACTTCATTAGAAGAGATGATGGAGGTTTTCAAACAAGTTAAAATCAACCTTCTGCTTCTTGATGCTATTAGACAAGTTCTCTCCTATGCCAAATTTTTCAAAGACCTTTGCACCCAAAAGCGAAAATCTAGGACACATGTGCCTAGAAAGGTCTTCCTAACTGAGCAGGTAAGTTCCATTCTCCAACACAATACCCCTCCAAAATTCAAAGATCCTGGCGCTCCCACTATTTCCTGTGTCATAGGAGATAACTCCATTGACCGAGCACTCTTAGATCTAGGGGCAAGTGTGAATCTTCTACCCTATTCAGTCTATGAGAAATTTGGGTTAGGTGAATTAAAACCCACCTTAGTGTCCTTACAATTGGCTGATCGATCTGTGAAGATGCCATGGGGGATGATTGAAGATGTTCTTATCAAGGTAGACAAATTCTATTTTTCAGTAGATTTTATCATCCTTGATATGCAACATGTGCCCAACCTAAAAGAACAAATCCCTGTGATTCTTGGTCGTCCCTTTTTAGCGACAGCCAATGCATGTATCAACTGTAGAACTGGGGCAATGGATATATCATTTGAAAATATGAAAATTAAGTTGAATTTGTTTCATGCCGCTGACCAACATGTGAGGGAAGACGAGTGTTGCCTAATTGACGAAATGGATGATCTTGTGGAGGAAGCCATTCCCTATATCTTAGCAGATGAACCCCTAGAGGCATGCTTGGCCCATTTTGACATTGACAACTTTGATATAGACAAGGCCATAGAAGAAGTCAACATCTTACTGCTGAGATACGCTCCGTTCGATGCGACGTTCGCAGCGGAATTCAAACGGAATATCATTCATCGTATGAACGCGCCTCAGATCGTAGAATTCAAAAAAAAAATTGGATCCAAATCCAGAAGATCTTTGAACTCATTAAGAAGGGAAGATTAGGATCTAAGGAGGGTTGATTAAGATTCATAAAACTGAAATAAAAATCAGAAGTTAATAATTTGAAGATCTCATCTTCAAAAATTCTGCAGGTGTAGAACACCGCAGTCTGATGATCTTTCTAGGTTCCTGGTTAAGCCGCATATGTGTCCGGCCTCTACAGGTATCCATACGAGGATCTAATCATTTGAGATAGGGTCTTACCGGTGTACTAGCTCCTTGCAAAGACCTCTCATGACTATCAAATAGATTGGAAGAAATCTACAATATACCTCTTTGAAGAAGAACCCTTTCTTCTTTGATCTTACTCGTAATGGAGGAAGAGGAAGGAGGAACCTTGCATGTGGATCTTCCTTGCCTTGCTACTGTGGAAGAAGAGGAGGATGAAGACCCCTTGCTGCCGTGGAGAAGGAGGAAGAAAGAAGAGGAGGCGTGGAGAGGAAGAGGAGAGAATTGATTCATAATGTCTCCCTTGCTATCCTTTTATAGATTGGGTTTAGGGCCTCTCCTAATCTTATTAGGAGTATGGGACTATAGCCCACCCTTGGATTAATGCCAAGTGTCCAATCCTTGTGCTCATAGATGCATGACATGGGTCCACTTAATCAATTGATTAATTTTCTAATCACATTAGGATTCCTAATCTCATTAGGAGAATTAATTGATTTGGGAGCATGCATTCTACGATGCCATGTGGACTTTAAAGTCCGCATAGTGTGAACATGACTTAAGTCATATTCATCCTACGACGACATGTGGTCTTTAAAATCCGCACAAACCTTGGTTTAATCAAACTGACCCAATCATGAACCCAAATCAATTTAGGTCGAACCCAATTTGATTTGGCTCATTAAATCAGCCCAATTGCAATCCAATTGCAATCAATTCCACTTAATTCTTCTTCCATTAACTTACTAACACTTAGTAGGTTAATTCAATCACCAATCATATTGATGATTGATTTCTATTGTGATTCCAAATCACAATTATGATAGTCTGACTAATTAAATTTTCTATGTGTGTGACCCCGTAGGTTCTATTCTGACTGGTAGTGAGACATATTGAGATCTCCATCTCAATATCACTGAAACTCCTTTCAGTGGACTGAAATGATTTCAGTTCTACTCTCAGGATTCACTGATCACCAAGTGAATGCCTTCGAGTCTCATAATCCACTAGCGACACCTAGCAGTATATGGTGGCAACCCAGCAGAATAGAATGTCTGAACCTCTAGGTGCAGTTAGCGTATGATACAGTTCCTCTATCATGGATCCCGACGTGACGGAGGTTATGGATATCTCGTTAAATCCCATCATCCGTCATATGTCAAATTTATACGACTTCCAGTTCGAGATATGGAAAACTCTTTTTCTAAAATATCTGGCCAGGAATTTATCAAACTCAGTCTCATAAATCACATAGGATCACTCCTAATCTATCAAGGTCGATAGATCCCATCTAGATGCAACTCTATTCCAAAATGAACCTATTGTAGCCAATCCGCACTACAAGGATCCGGATGGCTAGGGCCCAAGTTCACATGCTCGTCAAACTACAGCAACCTCACAGTTAATAGCTAAGGCATCGCAGGTCAAAGGACCAGTCATACAACTGCAATATAAGTAGTCACTGACGAGTGGATAGACATCCATGTGACTACTATCTTTGGTCACACTCAGTACTTTATTCTCTAACAAGTACTTGCATAATCACTCCAGTGTTTCTACACCGTGGACTCGAGACTCGTCCATCTGACTAAGTGATGTGTGCACTAATCTCAGCGGATCGATCACCGTCCTTCGTGATGGATCCATCAATCAGAAGCATTAAGAAATTAATCCCTAATGACACATGCCTCAAATTCTCAGCTCCTTCAGAATATGTGTCATCATCAATTATTTTTTTGGATGATTCATGGACACATACAAACATGAATGAAAAACAAATTGCCCAATCTTATTTATTAATAAGAATCAAATTACAAATTTGTGCTCCAGATTACAAATATGCGTCAGCCACGTTGGCTTCTAGGGCATACTTCTAACACTTACTCGACAATCAATCTTCCATGAGTTTCCTTCCTTGGAAGATCCGACCTGAACCTCTTCCTCCCATTGCTAGCGCACCACTTTGTCCTTCCATTGATTCTCCACCTAAACTTGAGTTAAAGCCACTTCCGACAACTCTTAAGTATGCCTTTCTAGGACCAGAAGATACCCTCCCTATAATCATCGCGGCCAACTTATCCACTGAACAGGAGGGTAAACTTTTAAGGGTGCTAGAAGAGAATAAACATGCCATAGGATGGTCTGTAGCCGATTTGAAAGGGGTTGACCCCTCCATTTGCATGCATCGAATTCACCTCGAAGATGATGCAAAGCCCACCCGAGAAATGCAAAGAAGACTTAATCCTAACATGAAGGAGGTAGTCAAGAAAGAAGTGGTGAAGTTACTAGGTGCCAGAATCATTTATCCGATTTCTGATAGTAAGTAGATAAGTCCGACACAAGTGGTACCAAAAAAATTAGGTATCACTGTGGTTGAAAATACGGAAGGAGAATTGATACAAACACGCACAAGTACGGGTTGGCGCGTTTGCATTGACTACAGAAAACTCAACTCAACGACTAGGAAGGACCATTTTCCTCTACCTTTCATAGATCAAATTCTGGAACGGTTGGCTGGTCAAGATTTCTACTGCTTCTTAGATGGTTATTCTGGATATAATCAAGTGCCTGTCTACCCGAATGATCAAGAGAAAACCACCTTTTGCCTGTCCATTTGGGACATTTGCATATAGAAGGATGCCTTTTGGACTATGCAACGCCCCCGCAATTTTTCAACGATGTATGATGGCCATTTTTTCAGATATGGTGGAAAATTTTTTAGAAGTGTTCATTGATGATTTCTCAATTTTTGGCCTATCTTTTGATGATTGTCTGGATAATTTAACTTTAGTTCTGAAAAGATGTAAGGAGACCAACCTAGTGTTAGTTAGAAAAAGAGCCATTTCATGGTTCAAGAAGGCATAGTCTCGGAACACGTTGTGTCCAAGAGGGGCATTGAAATAGATAAAGCCAAAGTCGATCTTATTTTCAATCTCCCTCCACCCAAAACTGTGAAACAAATCCGATCATTCCTTGGCCATGCTGGTTTCTACCGTCGCTTCATTCAGGATTTCAGTAAGATTTTCAAACCCTTATGCAATCTTCTTGCCAAGGACACTCCCTTTGTCTTTAATGAAGCATGCAAGGGGGCATTTGAAAATCTTTGCTCGAAATTGACCACTGCACCTACATACGGCCTCCTAATTGGACCCTTCCATTTGAACTGATGTGTGACGCATCCGACTATGCCATTGGGGCAGTTTTAGGGCAACGGCTAGATAAGGTACCTCATGTCATCTACTACGCTAGTAAAGCACTCTCAGACGCACAATTGAACTACACCACCATTGAGAAAGAGTTACTAGCTGTAGTATTCGCGCTAGACAAGTTTCGATCTTACCTTTTAGGATCCAAGGTTACCGTATTCACTGATCATGCTGCCCTTCGACACCTTCTTGCAAAAAAAGACACCAAACCCCGTCTGATTCGATGGATTCTTTTACTACAAGAATTTGACCTAGAAATTCGTGATAAGAAAGGTGCTGCAAATGTCGTAGCGGACCACTTATCTAGGATTCTTCTTGAACCCTCTCAAAATACCTCACCCTTACATGATTCTTTTCCAAATGAACAATTATTTGAGGTACAAGGAATAAAAACACCATGGTTTGCAAACATAGTGAATTACCTTGCCATAGGACGAATTCCTGATGATTGGTCAACTCAAGATAAGAACCGATTCTTTTCACTAGTGAAATTCTATTATTAGGATGATCCCGATCTATTCAAGTATTGTCCCGATCAAGTAATCCGTCGATATGTCCCCGAATGTGAATTTCAAAGTATTCTTTCATTATGCCATTCACAAGCTTGTGGGGGACATTTTGGGGGTAGAAAACGGCAGCAAAAGTTTTACAGAGTAGATTTTATTGGCCCACACTTTTCAAAGATGCCCATAACTTTTGCCAAACTTGTGAACGATGCCAACAGATGGGTACCATCTCCCGTAGAGACATGATGCCTCTCAATCCTATTTTAATTGTAGAAATCTTTGATGTCTGGGGTATTGACTTTATGGGTCCTTTTCCACCATCTTTTGGTTTCGAATACATTCTGGTAGGGGTTGATTATGTCTCAAAATGGGTAGAAGCTGTCGCCACTAAAACTAATGACCACAAGATTGTGGTTAAATTTTTACATGAAAATATCTTTTGTCGTTTTGGCACACCCCGAGCCATCATCAGTGATGGAGGATCTCATTTTTGTAACCGGTCTTTCGAGGCTTTGGCTCGCAAATATAACATCACCCACAAAGTTGCTACCCCATACCATCCCCAAATGAGTGGACAAATCGAGGTGTCCAATAGGGAGTTAAAACACATCTTAGAGAAAACGGTACATCCCGATAGAAAAGATTGGTCTCAAAGGATAAATGATGCTCTCTGGGCCTACCGTACAGCCTGCAAAACTCCTATTGGCATATCTTCCTACCGATTAGTTTTTGGAAAAGCTTGTCACTTACCAGTAGAACTTGAACATAGAGCTTTCTGGGCGATCAAAAAGTTTTAACTTAGACATGGCAGCAGCTGGTCCTAACCGAAAACTCCAACTAAGTGAACTTGAAGAGTTGCGCAATGAGACCTATGAAAATGCTAAAATTTATAAAGCAAGGACTAAGGCTTTTCATGATAAAACCATTAACCGTAAGTCCTTCGAACCTGGTCAAAAGGTTTGGCTATTCAATTCCAAGTTGCGACTCTTCCCGGGTAAACTTCGCTCTAGGTGGGATGGACCATTCGTAGTAAAAAATGTTTCTCCTTATGGTGCAGTAGAGATCCAACACCTCAATAGTGGACATGTTTTCAAAGTCAATGGCCAAAGGTTAAAACCTTATGTGGACTGTGTTGCCGACGGGCAATTGATCGAATCCCTTAACTTGACAAACCCTGTTTATCAAAATAATTAAGGATGCACTGTGTCTGGCTGAAGACAATAAACTTAGCGCTTGTTGGGAGGCAACCCAATTCTTTTAGATTTCTTTAACATTGAGGACAATGTTAGGTTTAGGTTTGGGGGTATTTTTAAATATTCTTTTTACATTTTTTGCATCTCTTGCATTCGTTCTCATATTTAGGTTGGAAGGTTTTCATCTTGATCTTTATTATTAAAAAAAAATAATTGAGAATGATAAACACATAAGGTGTATAAAATCTAAAAAGTCCAATGACTAGTCGGAAGTAATACAAATTTAAGTTCTTTTTATTAAGTCTTTCTTAGTGAGTTGTAAGCTAATTAATACTTTGAAATTTCACTACACATTGGCCGACCCTTCTAAGGTCTAGGCTCGACATTATGTTGAGAGTATGGTAGCAACCTTGGACCCTGATGAATCATACTTATCTAATCCAAAAAAAAAAATCATCAATAAAAATGGATTTAGTCAGGAACATCGAAAAGGGCTACCTATTGTCAAAGGTCAAGTGAACTTGTGATGAGGATTCCAAGCATAAGTCCGTAGGGTAGTCTTGATGCCCGACACCTTATGCCAACTGGTGTGAGAGTTGTCGACTGATTGCTCGGAGAAATCACCACAAGAGTAAAAGTGCACAATTTATATATCTTTTATTTAAAAAACAAAAACTCTGTATTGACCTTGAAAAAGACAATAGTGTGAAAGCCGTCGTTGTAAAAATTCGAGTAAACTAAAATATTACAAATAAAGCCCGTGAGGTACTAAAGTAAACATCCACAACTCTCGAAATCCTGCAGATAAGATGATTTTGAATCAGTGAGCAGGTTCCTTCGACCAATCCTTGAAAACTACTAGACTTAGCAATATTTTGGAGATCCGAATCTTTAGTTTGTGTATGGTCCAGATTTCACTGAGTACTCCAGTATATATAAGTCTTACAACTCACTAAACGAAAACTTAATGACTTCAACTTAGATTGCATACTAACCTAGAATTTAAGCTGACTTAGTAAATAAAACCGTGTGTGCTTTAAAATTCTTATCATTTATGTATCTTAAATTAGATGATGATGATAATAATAATAATAATAATAATAATAATAAAAAGGAAGACTTATTTTAAGATTGAAGTTTGTGGGTATCTTCACTGAAAATCCTCACGGGACTATAACTCGTCCACTAGGGTAACCTAGGGGTTTAAAGCCTTGTTGCATATGATAAATGCAATCGCAATGCCTGCGAAAGTGAGTTAGAATTTTTCTTTTCTAGTTTTATTTTTCTCGAGGACTAGCAAAATATAGGTTTGGGGGTGTGATAAGTGCTGAATAATTTATAACTTAGTTATCTTTTCATAGCACTTATCAATGTTCTTAAACTGATAAATACGTATTTTACCATGAAATTGAATAATCATTGAAATAAATTTAAAATATGGTAAGAAGTAAATAATTCTTTTCTTAAACCAGACTCTAAACTTGTCTCTCCCTTGGTTGCAATCTTTCATGAAAACTACAGAAAAACATATAAGAAGGAGATTGTGTTGATCCGGTTTGGTAACTTGATGGAGTTGTAATCAAGCTAAGGTTATAATTAAATGGATTTTGGTCCTGATTAGATTGAAAGTTATAATTAATTATTTTTGTATGGGAAAAATGTTTGATGCCTGATAGAATGGTATTGGACTAGTAACTGACAGAAAGCATTCCATTCCCGTCTATCCCCGATCAAACCTCCCTCTTAACCCTTTTTATTAAGTCACGGTCTTGTTTTTAGTCTTGTTTATTTTATCTGGTCGAGTTCGGTCTGAAGTAGTATAGCAAGAATTAAATTTAAATGTCATTGGGCTCGAGGACAAGTCAACGATCATGACCCACCGCAAATCCAAAGCCAATTTCCAACCAATTCCATTCCTTTCCCGTGACCACTATCCAAGCCAATCCAAGCTTCCCAGGTGAATCCTCATGCGATCCATCATCCCCCATGTCCAGCAAATCTCCCAGGCTTAAATCCACACGTTTTCCCTTGCGCCAAAATAGAGCCCTTCCCAGATCAGCAGCCATCCAACCTGATGCTGAGTTACGCCCCGTTCGATGCGACGTTCGCAATGGAATTCGAACGGGACGTCGTTCATCGTATGAACGTGCCTCAGATCATAGAATTCAAAAATTTTTCTGGATCCAAATCCAGAAGATCTTTGAACTCATTAGGAAGGAGAGATTAGGATCTGAGGAGGGTTGATTAAGATTTATAAAACTGAAACAAAATCAGAAGTTATTAGATTTGAAGATCTCATCTTCTAAAATTCTGCAGGTGTAGAACACCGCAACCTGATGATCTATTCTAGGTTCCTGTTTGAGCCGCACAATTGTCCGGCCTCTACAGGTATCTACACGAGGATCTAATCATCTGAGAATGGGTCTTACCAGAGTGCTAGCTCCTTGCAAAGACCTCTCATGACAATCATAAGTTGGAATAAGAATCTGCAACTTACCTCCTTGATGAAAAACCTTTCTTCTTCAACCTTGCTCACGATGGAGAAAGAGGAAGGAGGAACCTTGCACGTGGATCTTCCTTGCCTTGCTACCGTGGAAGAAGAGGAGGATGAAGACCCCTTGCTGCCATGGAGAAGGAGGAAGAAAGAAGAGGAGGCGTGGAGAGGAAGAGGAGAGAATTAATTCATAATATCTCCCTTGCTACCCTTTTATAGATTGGGTTTAGGGCCTCTCCTAATCTTATTAGAAGTATGGGACTATAACCTACCATTGGATTAATGCCAAGTGTCCAATTCTTGTGCTCATAGATGCATGACATGTGTCCACTTAATCAATTGATTAATTTTCTAATCACATTAGGATTCCTAATCTCATTAGGAGAATTAATTGATTTGGGAGCATGCATCCTACGACGCCATATGGACTTTAAAGTCCGCATAGTGTGAACATGACTTAAGTCATATTCATCCTACGACGACATGTGGTCTTTAAAATCCGCACAAACCTTGGTTTAATCAAATTGACCCAATCATGAATCCAAATCAATTTGGGTCGAACCCAATTTGATTTGGCTCATTAAATCAGCCCAATTGCAATTCAATTGCAATCAATTCCACTTAATTCTTCTTTCACTAACTTACTAATACTTAGTGGGTTAATTCAATCACCAATCATATTGATGATTGATTTCTATTGTGATTCCAAGTCACAATTATGATAGTCTGACTAATTAAATCCTCTATATGTGTGACCCCGTAGGTTCTATTCTGACTGGTAGTGAGACATATTGAGATCTCCATCTCAATATCACTAAAACTTCTTTCAGTGGACCGAAACGATTTCAGTTCTACTCTCAGAGTTCACTGATCACCAAGTGAATGCCTTCGAGTCTCACAATCTACTAGCGACACCTAGCAGTATATAGTGGCAATCCAGCAGAATGGAATGTCTGAACCTCTAGGTGCAGTTAGCGTATGATACAGTCCCTCTATCATGGATCCCGACGTGATGGAGGTTATGGATATCTCGTCAAACCCCATCATCCATCATATGTCAAATTTATACGACTTTCAGTTCGACATATGGAAAACTCTTTTTCCAAAATACCTGGCCAGAAATTTATCGAACTCAGTCTCATAAATCACATAGGATCACTCTTAATCTATCAAGATCGATAGATCCCATCTAGATGCAACCCTATTCCAAAATGATCCTACTGTACCCAATCCGTACTACAAGGACCTGAATGGCTAGGGCCCAAGTTCACATGCTCATCAAACTACAGCAACCTCATAGTGAATAGCTGTGGCATCGCAGGTCAAAGGATCAGTCATACAACTGCAGCATAAGTAGTCACTGACGAGTGGATAGACATCCATGTGACTATTATCTTTGGTCACGCTCAGTACTTTATTCTCTAACAAGTACTTGCATAATCACTCCAGTGTCTCTACACCGTGGACTCGAGACTCGTCCATCTGACTAAGTGATCTGTGCACTAATCTCAGCGGATCGATCACCGTCTCTCGTGACGGATCCATCAATCAGGAGCATTTAGAAATTAATCCCTAATGACATATGTCTCAAATTCTCGACTCCTTGAGAATATGTGTCATCATATATTAATTTCTTGGACGATTCGTGGACACATACAAACATGAATAAAAAACAAATTGCCCAATCTTATTTATTAATAAGAGTCAAATTACAAATTTGTGCCCCAGATTACAAATATGCATCAGCCATGTTGGCTTCTAGGGCGTACTTCTAACAATCTCCCACTTGCTCTAAAGCCAATCAGACATGTATTTAAGTCTCATTTTTTCAAGATGGACTTCTAATTTCTTCTGACTCAGCTGCTTAGTGAATAGGTCCGCCACGTTATTAGTGGAGTCTACTCTCTGCACCTCTACATACTTTTTTTTGAGGTAGTCGCGAATTAGATGAAATCGCCGCTCTATGTGCTTGGACTTCTGGTGAGATCTCGGCTCCTTAGCCAGTGCTATGGCACCGTTGTTGTCGCAGAAAAGGGTTATGGCATCTGATGATATGATTTCTAGCTCTTCGACAAACTTCTTGTACCAAAACGCTTCCTTCGCAGCATCCGATGCAGCAATGTACTCTGCTTCCATGGTAGAATCTGCAATAATCGATTGCTTGGAACTCTTCCAATTTATCGATCCTCCATTGCATAAAAATACATATCCTGATATAGATTTTCTATCATCAGGGTCAGTCATGAAGTCTGAATCAGTATATCCTTCTACCTTTAACTCTGTGCCTCCCCCAAAGACCAAAAACATATTCTTAGAACTTCTCAAGTACTTAAGGATATTTTTCACAGCTATTCAGTGCTCCTCGCCTAGATTCGATTGATATCTGCTCGTGACACTCACAGCATGTGCTATATCAGGTCGAGTACATAGCATGGCATACATGAGGCTCCCTATTGCCGACGCATAAGGGATTCTACTCATGCGCTGAATCTTTTCAGATATTTTGGGACACATCTTCTTGGAGAGATTTATCCCATGCCTTAGGGGTAACAATCCCCTTTTAGAGTTTTCCATGCTGAACCTCTTCAGCACTTCCTCTATGTACATTTTCTGTGATAGCCCAAGCATCCTCTTAGATCTATCTCTATAGACCTTAATTTCCAAAATATAAGATGCTTCACCTAGGTCTTTCATGGAAAACTTCTTAGACAGCCATAACTTGACTGATGTCAGCATGGGAATATCATTCCCAATTAGGAGTATATCATCCACGTACAATACGAGGAATAATATAGCCCTCCCACTGACCTTTTTGTACACACATGGTTTCTTTTCGTTTTTGATGAAATCAAACGATTTGATCACATCATCGAAACGAGTGTTCCAACTCCGAGATGCTTGCTTTAGTTCATAAATGGATCTTTGCAGCTTGCAGACCTTGTGATCACCATCACTGGAAGTGAAACCCTGAGGCTATTTCATATAGATATCTTCCTCAAGATATCCATTAAGAAATGCAGTTTTCACATCCATCTGCCATATCTCATAATTATGATAAGCTGCAATGGCAAGCAACGTTCGAATGGACTTCAGCATGGCTACCGGTGAAAAGGTATCCTGATAGTCAATGCCTTCGCGCTGACTATAACCTTTTACCACCAACCTTGCCTTATAGATCTCTACCTTGCCATCCGAACCCATTTTTCTTTTGTAGATCCATTTACACCCAATAGGTACAATACATTCAGGTGGATCTACTAAGGTCCATACTTGGTTGGAATGCATGGAGTCTATTTCTGACTTCATTGCATCCATCCATTTTTCGGAGTCGATGTCTAACATCGCTTCGTTGTAGGTCTTGGGATCATTACTATGATCTCTTTCTCCCATAAGGAACTCTTCCTCTATGTCCTCTGTAATCATACCTAAGTATCTTTCAGAAGGATGGAAGATCCTACTGGATCTACGAAGTTGACGAGGTTCTTTATGTATTGGCTTAATGTGAATAGGTTCACTAGGCTCAATTGCTCGTTGCTCTTGAGAGACTTTCTCTTCGAGCTCAATTTTCCTCCCACTGCCTCTATCAAGGATAAACTGTTTTTCCAAGAAGATGGCATGTCGGCTCACAAACACTTTGTGGTCTTCTGGGATGTAAAAATTATATCCTAATGACTCTTTAGGATATCCAATGAAACGAGCACCAATTGTCCTAGCCTCTAACTTGTCTGCCTGTTGTTGTTTGACTTGGGCCAGACATCCCCAAATCTTGAGATAACCAAGACTTGGTCTCTTACCATGTCATATCTCATACGGTGTGGTAAGAACGGACTTGGAGGGAACTCTATTCAATATGTAGATAGCTGTAAGTAGGGCATCTCCCCATAGGAATAAGGGTAAGTCAGTGAAGCTCATCATGGACCTGACCATATCCAATAGGGTCCGATTCCTTTTTTCTGACACTCCGTTGAGTTGAGATGTTCTAGGAGGTGCCCATTGTGAAACTATACCATTTTGTTTGAGATAATCGCGAAACTCTCCACTAAGGTATTCTCCTCCTCGATCTGATCGAAGAACCTTAATGAGTTTTTCTGTCTGTTTTCTACTTCAAATCTGAATTCTTTGAACCTTTCAAATGCTTTAGATTTATGTCTCATAAGATAGACATAACCATACCGTGAGAAATCATCGGTAAAAGTAATAAAGTAGAAAAATTGACCCCTAGCCTGCACATCGAATGGGCCACAAACATTAGTGTGTACTAGGGCAAGTATTTCAGCGGACCTCTCCCCATGTCCTACAAAGGGTAATTTGGCCATTTTTTTTTGAAGGCAGGATTCACAAATCGGATATGACTCAGAAGTCAATGAACTCAAAAGCCCATATTTCTTCAATTTGTTAATTCTGTCTTCTCCTATATGACCAAGTCTGATGTGCCACAAATACTTTTGATTTATCTCATCTCTAGATCTTTTAGATCCTATGGTACTCACTGTATGCTCAGATACATTCACAAATACATCCATATGTAAGTGATAGAGACCATCAATCATAAAACTACGTCCAAACAGTTTATTTCGCAAATAAATGGAAACGTAGTCTTTATTGAAATTGAATTCATAATGTTCCTGTGCTAGACAAGATACAGAAATTAGATTTCTGCTAGCACTAGGTATAAAATAACAATCTCTAAGTATCAAACTAAATTCTGACGGTAAATGCAAAGGGAATGTGCCCATAGCAACAGCAGCAACTCTTGCTCCATTGCCAATCCGTAGGGTTACCGTACCTTCCGTAAGCCTTCTACTTTCCTTTAGACCCTGCATGGTAGTGCACAGGTGAACACTAGAACCAGAGTCTATAACCCAACTGGAAATAGAAGAAACGGTTAGATTAGTTTCAATAATGAGCATATTAGACATACCTTCAGAAGACGTGTCACCCTTCTTGCTCTTTATGTTTCCCATGTAGATAGGATAGTTCCTCTTCTAATGGCCATCTTCATTGCAATAGAAACATTTTCCTTTGGGTTCGGCCTTCTTCTTAGGAACTTCCTTCTTCGGCTTTTTCTCGCTCTTCTGCTTCTTCGCAGGCTTCTTCTTCTTCCCAGTAGACTTTCTGTTGGCTGTAGAAGCTAGCTCAGCAGCGAGAACTATGTGTTAAGATCTGTCACATGCTGCTGAAAATTCAAATTTTTTTCAGATGCGCAGCGGAAGGACATGTGCATATCCCATTCATCGTATGAACGTATTTTAAAACCATTTATAGATAGATTAGGATTAAATTCCATTAAATCATTTTAAAATCATGATTAAGAAGATCAGATCTTCACCTTGTGCGGGTAGATGGTCTCCACAAATCTAATTTACGTGGTATTTGATGAAGGTTCAGTGGAAGCCGCACACGCGTCCGGCCTCTACAGGTATTCACACGAAGTAATGAATCGATCGAAGCCTTTGGATCTCCCTAGGGTGCTAGCTCCCTTGCAGAGATAGCTATAGATGGCTGAGATCCTCTCCTTTGAATCAACTCTTGATTGCCTTGAGAAGAGGAAGATGAAGAAGGAATCTAGGAAGAAGAATAAAAGGCCCTTCGCAGCCTTTTCTTTTCCATATGCTAGAACCAAGGAAGAAAGACCAAGAGGAGATGAAAGCCTCCTCTTCTTTTCTTTTTGCTGATGGTGGATGAAAGGAGGAAGAGAGGAGAGGTCTTCACGGCTGAAAATGAAGGGAATTCACTCAAAAATTCACAGCCCCTTGACCCCCTTCTTTTATGGTGTGTGGATAAGGATGAGCTCCTAAATTTTAGGAGCTCATCTTTATCCCTATTTTGAATTCAAATAGGAGGGGCATGGCCCCTCCTTTTTCCTTCACGCCACCAGCCAAGGGAGATGGGTGGGCCCCTCCCTCTTCTCCCATATGGTCAGCCCCTAGTTGATCAAATCAAGTAGGGAGGGTTGGGTCCAAAGGATGGGTCCAATCCTATTCAAAATAGGATTATGTACACCCATTTTAATTTCTCCAAATTCTAATCCAATTAGAATTTAATTAAACCATTACTCAATTGAACTCTTCAATTTTTATCCAATTAAGAGTCATTCAATTAATTAGATTAAAATTAAAATTAATTAGGACTTAAGAAAATTCTAATCTAATTAGGACTTATTAAATTTCAGCCCTAAGGCAATTAGGACTTTAGAAATCCTACCCCAAGTAGGATTCTAATTTAATTTAAAATCCTAATCCAATTAGGACTCCAAGAATCCTACTTCAAGTAGGACTCGTGATCAAGTCTAATTAATTAAATCCAATTAATTAAATTAAATTGCAATCCGATTGCAATTATTTCTTCTTCTAACCACTAACTCTTAGCGGGTTAACCAATTATCAATCTAATTGATCATATGTGATTCTTAATCACAATTCAACCATTGGATCGGTCATTACCTCTAATGTGTGTGACCCCATAGGTTCTATTCTGACTGGTAGTGAGATATATTGCGATCTCTATCACAATATCATTGAAAACTTCTTTCAATGGGTTGAAACAATTCCAACTTAACTCACCAGGGATTATCGACCATCAAGATGATCCCTGTGAGTCTCACCATCCACCAGCGACACCTAGCAGTATGTAGTAGCTATCCAGCAGAATAAAATGATGAACCTCTAGGTGCAGTTATCGTATGATACAGTCCTTCTATCATGGATCCTTACAGATCGAGGTCATGGATAACTCGTCAAACCCCGTCGTCTGTCATATATCTAGATTTATTCGACTTGAGTTCGATAGTAGAGAAAACTCTTTCTCCACTGTATATTACTACCCTAACCAAGGTCTTAGAACTCAATCTAATAAATTATATAGGATCGCTGCTCTTCTATCAAGGTCGATAGATTTCATGTAAGTGCATACCCTACTCCTACAGTGAACCTACTGCAGCCAATCTACACTACAAGGACCCATATGATTAAGGACCATATATATGTGCAGTCAAACTACAATAACCTCACTGTGAATAGCCGAAGCACCGCAGGTCAAAGAATCAGTCATACTACTGCAACATCAAGCAAGTCACTGACGAGTGGATAGACATCCAAGTGACTTCTTGTCTTCGTCACGTTTAGTACCCTTGTTCTCTAACAAGTACCTGTACTATCACTTCAGTGTCCCTACACTGTGGACTCGAGCCTCGTCCATCCATACGGAAAGCGATCTGTACACTGATCGAATCGATCACCGTCCTCGTGATGATCCATTGATCAGGAGCATTTAAAAATTAATCACCAATAATACATAGCTCAAATTTTCAACTCTTGAAAATATGTATCATCATCTTATTAATTCCTTGAACGATTCATAGACACATAAATAATATGAATGAAAAGATACCCATTTATTATTCAATAATAATAAAGTCAAGTACAAATTTATGTTCCAGAATTAATAATGTGTCCGCCAGATTGGCTACTAGGGCATACATCTAACACTGTGCCCCTTGAACCTTTCAAGGCTCGCTCAGTTGTCACCAACATATTCAACAATTCAAGTTTGGTGCATTCAATTTTATTCATATGGTAGTTTACAATAAACTGCCCATATGAACATGGCAACGATTGTAGGATCAAATCCGTTTGCAAATCCTTGTGCATGATCATGCCAAGCTTCTCAAGCTCCTCAAGATCCTTGATCATGGTCAAACCTTGTTCATGGACGGACTGCCCATCATGCATATTGGCTTTGAAGAGCCGCTTAGACACTTCAAACCTCGCTGCGCGACTCTGTTCACCATATAACTCTTGTAGGTGATCAAGTATGTCCTTAGCAGTCTTCATGCTCTCATGCTGGCATTGCAATTCGTTGGACATGGATGCCAAAATGTAGCACCTAACCTTATTGTCATCATTCAACCATTTTGCATGCGTCTCACGCTGCTCATTGGTTGCACAGGTTGGTAACATCGGAAGTTCATGGTCAAGAACATAAGCTATCTTTTCATAACTCAAGACAATCTTCAAGTTGCGGAGCCAATCTTTATAGTTTGGTCCGGTCAACCTATTGTATCTAGAATTCAAACTATCGGGTTGGAAGCTATTGACTTCTGCAGAGAGTAAAGATTCTAATTAGAAATTTGTATTTGACATTAATTTGTTTTAGGAACTTTTAAAACAAAATTGGATCAAATCCTCCCACTATTTCTCGGATCTCTCACACTCCCCTAGTAAAGATACGGAAACCTGCGACTTAGGATTTCAAGTGGGGTGCTGCGGTCCCACCAATCTACATGTCATCTCACCTAACAGTTATTGGAGATACATAGATGATGAGTGTACAACTCTTGTACAATGCTTCGTAAGCATATTGAGCTAACCTGATCTCCAAATCATAAGGACCTCACCTAATAGTTATTGGATCCGTTCCTTGGTTAAGTCAGACCCACCGTATATCCCGCAAAAATAAAGCTATGATTGGGTCCTTACCTAACAGTTATTGAAGCCCAACTCCACCTTTACCCCACAATATCTCATGTTAATAGAGAGGTCCAATCCTCCGATGCAACTAGCCCACTGTATCCAGCCGAGACTAATCAACGCCGGAAAGATCTTAGCAACTTTACTACGGTGGAAAACCAATTGACTTAATATTGGGTAATAAGATCTTAGTGATTCCAACTTTGAGCTTTCCATAGGAGGTAATCGATCAATTGGCCAAGTTAGCAGGTGGGAGGCTCCCCTTACTCAGAGAGTAAGGTCCTAATTAAGTAACCACCTTTGAGCTTTCCTAGACACCAATTAGATCAATTAATCAAATATGGCTAGCTCAATGTATCGTTCACTTTCGATTGATTTAGGGAGGTTTTAGGTCTCTTGGGATTTACATCTAATGTAACAATCTACCCATACCATATGTCATTCGATTTACATCTTATGTAAATGTCATATTGGTTCAAGTTTACATCCTATGTAATTATGAAACCTTTTCATATATTATGTGATTACATCTTATGTAAATGACATAATTGTTTCAGTTTACATCTTATGTAAATGTCCTATTGTTTAAGGATTTTATTTACATCTCATGTAAATAAATTTTGTTTAACTAATACATACATCTCATGCATACATTGTTTTAAACATAACCTTAAACAAGTATGAACATTATGATTACATGCATCTTATGTATATTTTCAGATCTGAAACTTTAAATCTATTATGCTATTCTCTAAATTTCAGATCATGCATTACTTGATTTAAAACATTGTAATCTAATTGCAATTCTAAAACAATTTGCAAGATCATAGCAAATAAATATCTGCATGCTGAAAATTTCAGCAACCTGAAATTTCAGCACGCAGAAAATCCAGCAAGCATAATTTCTTTAAAAATCAGACTAAAAATATGGTAATCAATCCTTAAGTCCTAATCATGCTTCCTAGAACCATGGCTCTGATACCACTGCTGAGTTACACTTCGTTCGATGCGACGTTCGCAGCGGAATTCGAACGGGATGTCGTTCATCGTGTGAACGTGCCTCGGATCGTAGAATTCAAAATTTTTTCTGGATCCAAATCCAGAATGTCTTTGAACTCATTAGGAAGGGAAGATTAGGATCTGAGGAGGGTTGATTAAGATTTATAAAACTGAAACAAAAATCAGAAGTTAATAATTTGAAGATCTCATCTTCAAAAATTCTGCAAGTGTAGACGTAGCCTGATGATCTTTCTACGTTCCTGGTTAAGCTGCACATGTGTCCGGCCTCTACAGGTATCCATACGAGGATCTAATCATCTGAGATAGGGTCTTACCGGAGTGCTAGCTCCTTGCAAAGACCTCTCATGACTATCAAATAGATTGGAAGAAATCTGCAACATACCTCTTTGAAGAAGAACCCTTTCTTCTTTGATCTTACTCGCAATGGAGGAAGAGGAAGGAGGAACCTTGCACGTGGATCTTCCTTGCCTTGCTACCATGGAAGAAGAGGAGGATGAAGACAACTTGCTACCGTGGAGAAGGAGGAAGAAAGAAGAGGAGGCGTGGAGAGGAAGAGGAGAGAATTGATTCATAATGTCTCCCTTGCTACCCTTTTATAGATTGGGTTTAGGGCCTCTCCTAATCTTATTAGGAGTATGGGACTATAGCCCACCCTTGGATTAATGCCAAGTATCCAATCCTTGTGCTCATAGATGCATGACATGTGTCCACTTAATCAATTGATTAATTTTTTAATCACATTAGGATTCCTAATCTCATTAGGAGAATTAATTGATTTGGGAGCATGCATCCTACGACGCCATGTGGACTTTAAAGTCCGTATAGTGTGAACATGACTTAAGTCATATTCATCCTACGACGACATGTGGTCTTTAAAATCCGCACAAACCTTGGTTTAATCAAATTGACCCAATCATGAACCCAAATCAATTTGGGTCGAACCCAATTTGATTTGGCTCATTAAATCAGCCCAATTGCAATCCAATTGCAATCAATTCCACTTAATTCTTCTTTCATTAACTTACTAACACTTAGTGGGTTAATTCAATCATCAAGCATATTGATGATTGATTTCTATTATGATTCCAAGTCATAATTATGATAGTCTGACTAATTAAATCCTCTATATGTGTGACTCCGTAGGTTCTATTCTGACTGGTAGTGAGACATATTGAGATCTCAATCTCAATATCACTAAAACTTCTTTCAGTGGACTGAAACGATTTCAATTCTACTCTCAGGGTTCACTGATGACCAAGTGAATGCCTTCGAGTCTCACAATCTACTAGTGACACCTAACAGTATATGGTGGCAACCCAGCAGAATAGAATGTCTGAACCTCTAGGAGCAATTAGCGTATGATACAGTTCCTCTATCATGGATCCCGACGTGATGGAGGTTATGGATATCTCGTCAAACCCCATCATCCGTCATATGTCAAATTTATACGACTTTCAGTTCGAGATATCGAAAACTCTTTTTGCAAAATACCTGGTCAGAAATTTATCAAACTCAGTCTCATAAATCATATAGGATCACTCCTAATCTATCAAGGTCGATAGATCCCATCTAGATACAATCCTATTCCAAAATGAACCTACTGTAGCCAATCCGCACTACAAGGATCCGAATGGCTAGGGCCTAAGTTCACATGCTCGTCAAACTACAGCAACCTCATAGTGAATAGCTGAGGCATCGCAGGTCAAAGGACCAGTCATACAACTGCAGCATAAGTAGTCACTGACGAGTGGATAGACATCTATGTGACTACTATCTTTGGTCATGCTCAGTACTTTATTCTCTAACAAGTACTTGCATAATCACTCCAGTGTCTCTACACCGTGGACTCGAGACTCGTCCATCTGACTAAGTGATCTGTGCACTAATCTCAGCGGATCGATCACCGTCCATCGTGATGGATCCATCGATCAGGAGCATTTAGAAATTAATACCTAATGACATATGCCTCAAATTCTCAACTCCTTGAGAATATGTGTCATCATCTATTAATTTCTTGGACGATTCGTGGACACATACAAACATGAATGAAAAACAAATTGCCCAATCTTATTTATTAATAAGAGTCAAATTACAAATTTGTGCCCCAGATTACAAATATGCGTCAGCCACCTTGGCTTCTAGGGAATACTTCTAACACCTGACTTTCCATTCTTTCCTTCACATCGCTGAAACAGGGGACCTCTTCCCAAATCGGCCAGCCATTGATTTCTTTTCTCCCGTGATGCAAACCGACCAGCTCCTCCGCGATCACCGTGCGTGCAGCCAGCGACCAGCTCCTCCGCCATCAGCCGCGTGCAGCCAGCGACTGAGTAGAAGACCAATCTCCTCCGCGATCATCGTCCGCCCAGCCACCAGCTTCTGAATCCCAGAAATGGCATTCCGAGTCATCCTCTTCATACGGATCCACAGCTCGCGACCCAGCATCCCATTTTTTGCCATCACTGTCCGCGTCTCCTCCGGATTCAAGATCCCCAAATCCCGGATGACCCCGCCTCCGCCTCTTCTTCCTTCCACATTCACTAGCATGTGCAATCAAGCCCGAGATCCAGCCATTGACGCCCTTCATCATCTTCGTCCGCGATCTGCCCTCTAGGATCACGCCCCAGAATCAGCAGCCCATGATCCATTCCCCCTTCCCGAATGAGCACCCCGGACGATCCTCTTCATGGATCCATCGCTGGCTGATCTTTGGTGGGGATCTATAAAAGGAGAAAGAGTAGAGGAGGAGGGGAGCTCTCGGTTGTGGTTGGGCCAAAGAATAGGGGAGAAGATAGCTCGGTGGAGGAGAGGGAGGGGAGGCTCTGTTTCCAAAGGGAAGAAAGAAAGAAAATGAAGAAAACAGAGCTTGCTCTGTTTTGAAGAGAAAGGAAGAAAAAAAAATAGAGAGGGTTGGAGGCGGATGGCAGAGGAGTTCTTCAGCAAACCAATGGAGATGACGGAAGCCATGCGCAGCTAAACATCTAATCTAGGGCTGGATGAAGCCCTAGCAATGTAACAGGGCATTTGTAGTTCTTACTCTTTAAATTTTTTTGGAGCTCGTTTAAATTCTTATTATCAATGAAAAATTCTTGTATGATGTTTAAACTTTGAGCATGCTATTTACTATTCATGTTTGCTAAAGTAGTCTAAGATGATCCATGCCTAGGAAGATGAGGTGTACTGCACTCTAGGTTAGCATAATTCGGTAGACACTTTTTGCTATACCTAAGATGGATCTTCCTAAAATTCTTTATGCTTTTATTTTAAAAGGCTTGTAGCCAATTTGCATGCCTCTCTAAAAAATAAAAAAATTAAGAACACAGACCCTGATGCAATGCTATGCGGTGGACTCCAAACCCTAGATCCATTTACTTTGATAAATTCTAATTCATACTCATAGACTTGATTTAGTTAAATCAAGTTAGCAAATTCTTCTTCTTGATTTATTTTTAAAGAAAAATAACTTATTCTTCAATCCCTGTGGACCGACACCCGTAATCACTATCCTACAGGATACGTGCTATTACGTGGTTTTTTTTTGAAATTGAAATAAACGATCACCCCTTCAGCCAGCTCTTCCCTGCCATGCAAGCCACCAGCCGGCACGTCCGAGATCTCCCAGCGTATCACGCCCGCTTGCCAGCCCATCTGCATCCAAACAGCCCGCGTTCTTCACATGGTGAACATCCCAGCCAGCCGTCCGCACATCCCAAGCACGTCCCCAGCGCGTCTCCAGCCATCCGCGCCTTCCACATTAGGCGTCCGGCGATCCCGCGTCCGTTCCTTCCGTGGTCCAAAGAAGGAAGTCGTCCGGAGCGATCCGCCCAGCATCCAACCACTCCTTCCATTTCGACTTCATCCGGATCCCGTTCCTCCCAGCAATCCCAGAGTCAGCTCTTTTCCGGATTAACCTCCTTCCCAGAGCGCCCCTTCCGTGGTCGAAAGAGGCAAATTGATGAAGCTCCCGGAACCGTTCCAGCCGCAACCAAATCTCTTCCGTGATCAACGCTTCCAGCATCCCATGAGATTAGGCGTGAGCCCAAGCATCTAGTCGTCCCCCTCTTCCGAATTTGAGCCATCCTCCAGCCATCACATTGATCCCGCGGCAGCTCGTGATCCATTCTTCCTTCCCGAATGAGCATCCCGAATTCGCATTCGTCCACCAGCGCGCTCCTAAGGGATCCATCACTGGGTGAGAGTTGGCTATATAAAGAGGCCATCGACAGGGGCTAAGGGGAGGAGGGAGAAGGCTCGGTTGAAGAAAGAAGGAAGCTCTGGTTCAAAAGAAACAGGGGAGAGCTCTGTTTGTCAAGAAGAAAGAAGAAAAAAAAGAGTATTTTATTTGTTTTGGGAGTTCCATCGAGAGGGGAGAAGAAAGCTACGTTTTGAAAAGAAAGAAAAAAAAAAGAAAGAGAGGAACGAAACAGAGCATGTTGTTTTTGTTTTAGTTTTATTAGTATTTTAATTGAGAGGTTCTGTTTTAAGTTTTAACTTTAGAGAGTTTTATTTTGATGGAGAGTTTTACTTTTAAGATTTTTTTTTTATGCTGCAATTTTAATTCCTACTCTTTTATTCTGTTCTGCAGATTCTATAATTTTTCTTCTTATGCAATATATTTAATTTTTTTTATGCAATTTATGTTCCAGGCTTCAATCTTCTTAGCTTCCATCCATTTTCTATGCCAAAGCTCTTTTTTTTATTAGTTAAATATATAAATGCTTTTCGAATCTAAGTACCTGTCTATTCATTAATTTCAAATAGAAAACATTCTCTAGTAGACCAGAGAATCATTCAACCTTCTTGAAGTAATTTTTTTTATTATTATCATTCAAAAATCGGTTTTTAATCCGAGTGAACGTTTTAATTTTTAAGCAACTCCAATCGCCTCCCTATGGATCGACCTCTTACGACCACTATTCTTTGAGTAGAAAAGGTAAGAGTATAATTAAATTAAACTTTGTTTGTCGGTTCTAACAACGATCTGTTTAGCGTATTTTTAGGTAAATAAAAAATTAACAACAAAATTTTGGTGCCGTTGCCGGGAGGCAAATCGAGAAGCAAGAATGATCATGAAGATCAAATCGAATTTTGGATGTCCGGAGTGAACGCACTCCGGTAGTAAGTTTTTTTGTATTAATTTTTCTTGTTTTGATTATTTTTAGTTAATAATTTCGTAGTTATTAAATTCTAAAATTTGAAATTCGGAATTTAAAATTTTGAAAAAAAAAATTTAAAAAAAAATCAAAATTTTTTTCCAAAATTCTAAAATTTAAAAATTTAAATTCAAAATTTGAATTATGAAATTTGAAATTTAAAATTTTAAAAAAAATTGCTAGTGATTGATAGGGTGCAATCCCCCGAGGTTATCATACCTCTATTGGGGCTCCTCACAGAGTAATCTCCAGAGCTTATTCAAAGGGCATTCGGAGATTGACTGATGCATAAAGATTAGTTGTTAGTTTACATTCAAGTTATTCCTATATAAAAATTTAATAAAAAAACATAAAATTAAAAAAAATAAAAAAAATAAGTATAAAAATAATAAAAAAAAAAGAGAAAAATTTTTTTGCTTGCTCATTTAATCAGTACAACCTAATGACATTCCATAAACTTTAAAAAAATCATTGAATATTCGCTGCATTTAGTATTAAGCATTTGCATAAAATAATTTAAGGGCAAAATCCATTAAAAAGATAAGGTCGGAAAGTCATTACCTGTCCTTAGCCCAAAAATCACCATCTTGCATACATATCCTAAGCCAAATTAAATGAAAATCAATTAGACGTTAGGGTTTTCGAGCTCAATTAGGCTCTTGGAAAGAGCGGCTGAAAGCCACTCCAGTGAGAATTTAGTAATTGGTGATGTCTAAGAAAGTTTTACAACAGTGAGAACTGTTACGGATATTATGGTATCGGTGTATCCCTTCTGGCACCACCACACACCCCTGGACTTTTTTGGTCACTGGTTACTGGATCGCTTAACTGGTAAGCTCAAGCTCAATATGAAAGGGAGATTAGGAGTTGTTTAATCTAGAGAGAATTTCAGAAACTTTTTAACCGGATAAATTTCTGTGCAACTAGATTAAAAGCCACTAAACCTTCTTTAATCTCAAGATTACAGAGCCAATCCATTGTGTGGTGTTGATTGTGGTCATCTTGGTCTAGCCCTTCTTCTTCTTCTTTTCTTTTAGAATTTCATTCAGAAGTCGAGTCTAATTAGTTGTGGATAATGTATGCATGGTAGAAGATCATTAAGGGGTAAGTTAATACCATTTAACCCAGAGGTTGGAAAAAATTATCGTCACATCCAACGAATTATTGATCAACCACTAATCTCTACAATGGATGATCATATTAGAACCCTGAATGAATTATTCGCTCCTGCATCCGCTAGTCCACCTACATGTATAGTGTTGCCAATAAATAACGCAGCCCAATTTGAAATTCGGGCTGCGACAATAAATATGCTACCCAAATTTCATGGGTTTGAAAGTGAACAACCCTACATTCATCTAAATAAATTCATGACAATTTGTCAAACTTTCAAAAATCAAAATTTAGATGAAGAAAGTGTAAAATTGAGATTGTTCCCAATGACCTTAGAGGGTTGAGCCGCGGCATGGCTATATTCTCTGGCCCCAAATTCCATCACAATATGGGAACAACTATCTAGGAAGTTCATGGCAAAATTTTACCCCATGATTAAAATGGAAAAAATTAAGGATGCCATAAGAACTTTCAGAGGAAAATTTGAAGAGGAATTTTTTCAAACTTGAGAATGATTTCATGACTTGTTGGTCAAATGCCCACACCATGGGCTTGATAAGGCTGATCTGGTCCACTTCTTTTATAAAGGACTACTTCCGGCACATAGAAACATGATCGAGTCCATGCACAAGGGTAGGTTCATGAACCAAACCCCGGATCAAGCCTATGAATTTCTTGTTGACTTAGACGAGAATGCCCAAAATTGGAGTAGCTATGGTGAGGAAGTAAATAGAGATGAGTTCGGATCTAGAAAACCAGGTAATTATGAAATAAAAGCAGATCCAAATCTCAAAAATGTCATGTCCAATCTGATGACTGGAGTGAACAATTTGAGTAAAAAGTTTGATGCTTTCACTGTTTCCACTAGTTCGAGTTTATACAAAGAGTCAAATCCCATCATGAAAGTGGAACACGAGCCATATAGTTTGTGTATCGTGTGTAACAGTCCTGAGCATCTAGTAGAGTGCTGCCCTAATCTACCCACCATAAAGGCCGAGCAAGCAAATGCTCTAAATTCATATAGTGCCTTTAAGAAGCCCACTCCTAATTCATTCAGTCCAGTCTACCACCTTGATAATAGGTTCCACCCAAATTTCTCATACAAGTAGAACGAACCTATTCAGCATCAAGGTGGTCCACCAGGTTTTCAAAAGAACTTCCCCAGGATAGGTCCATCACAAATGAACCAACCTTTGGTTCCATCTTTACCTCCTTATAATGCCCCTATCCCACAGCAACCTTCACCATTAGAAACCATGATGGCTAATATGATGAAACAACAACAAGATTTTATCCAACAGCAACAACAAACCGACATGACCCAAACCTAGACTAACCAATTCCATGCGCAAGCAATTGCAAAACTTGAAGTTAGTCTGAGCCAAATAGCAAACTCTCTAGGGGATAGGAAGAAAGGTGAACTACCTAGTCAACCAGTGCCTAACCCTAGTAGACAACAAGGTCAGAGATGTCAGTGTCAAATCAATTCTAATAAAAATCTGACCCATGAAGTCCAGGCAATTACTACTTTAAGGTCTGGCAAGCAAGTGGACAATAAAGTCCAACTTCCTGAGCACGTAAAAGAAAATAAACATGAACCGAATAAGAACCCTATTCAAAAGAGGGGTCAAGAACAGGACAAACAAGAAAAAAAGGAAGAGCCCATAGAAACATACAAACCTAAGGTTCTCTTTTCCAGTAGACTTCAGGACTCCAAGAAACAATCTAACTTTGATGAAATAATGGAAGTCTTTAAAAATGTTCAAATAAATATACCTTTCCTTGATACCATACGACAAATTTTCTCCTATACAAAATTCTTGAAAGACCTCACCACGGTTAAAAGAAAAACTAGCATTCCTAGGCAAGCTGTTATGGCTGCACAGGATTCATCTCTCATTCAACAACAGATTGCCCCAAAATACAAAGATCCTGGTTGCCCTACCATTGAAATAAAAATAGGAGAAACGATCATCCAGAGAGCCCTATTAGATTTAGGAGCAAGTGTAAACCTGCTACCCTATTCTGTCTACACCGAACTAGATTTGGGGGAATTAAAGCCCACAAATATTACTTTGTCATTAGCAGATAGGACTATGAAGTATCCTAAGGAAATTGTAGAGGATGTAATTGTAAAGGTGAATGAGTTTTACTACCATATGAATTTTGTAGTCCTAGAAACTGAACTAGTGAAAAATCTAGGTAGTCACATCCTGGTAATCCTAGGCAGACCATTTTTTGCCACTTCAAATGCTGTGATCAGTTGCCGAAATGGGATAATGACCTTAGCATTTGGAAACTTGACCGTCCAGCTCAATGTCTTTCACAGTAGTAATCAACCATCTGAGATGGATAATCTAGAAGAAATTCACATGATTAAGAACATAATCAGTAAGTCCTTCGAGAAATCAAGTTATTTTGATCCACTAGAAAGATATCTGGCCCAATTCAGTCAAGATTGTGAGGAAGAAGAGTCGAATCCGGAGGTTAATGCATTGTTAGATTCCATTCCTGTAATGGATACTAGCAGATGGGCTACTAAATTTAAATCATTACCTATACCTGAATCCCAGCTAGTACCTTCAAGTGTCAAACCTCTCCAGCTTGAACTTAAAGATCTGCTTGAAAACTTAAAATATGCATTTCTCGGGGACAACAACACCTTACCTATTATTGCATCAAATTTAACTGAAGAACAGGAAGAGAAGTTGTTAAATATCCTTCAAAAAAATCAAGAAGCGATCGGCTGGTCTCTGATATCAAGGGGATTAGCCCTTCTGTGATCCAACATAAAATTCATCTAGAAGAGGATGCAAAAACCTCTAGAGAACCACAAAGGCGACTTAACCCAGTCATGAAGGATGTGGTTCGAGCTGAAATCATTAAACTCTTAGATGCAGGGATTATATATCCTATTTCTGATAGCCAGTGGGTGAGCCCAGTTCAAGTCGTACCAAAAAAAATCTGGAATTACTGTAATTAAGAATGACCACAATGAGTTAGTCCCAACTCGAATACAAACTGGATGACGAGTATGCATCGACTACATAAAGCTGAACGCCATGACTAGAAAAGACCACTTCCCACTACCCTTCATTGACCAAATGTTAGAATGTCTAGCTGGCCACTCTCATTACTATTTTCTTGATGGTTATTCTGGATATAACCAAGTTCCAATTGCACGTGAGGATAAAGAGAAAACCACATTCACCTGTCCTTATGGCACTTTTGCCTATTGTCGCATGCCTTTTGGGTTATGCAATGCACCGGCTACATTCCAACGGTGTATGATGAGCATTTTCTCCAACATGGTGGAGAGATTTTTAGAAGTTTTTATGGATGACTTTTCTGTATTCGGATCTAATTTTAATGAATGTTTGCATCACTTGACCCTTGTTGTAGAATGATGTAAAGAGAAAAATTTAGTTCTTAACTAGAAAAAATGTCATTTTATGGTTCAATCAGGTATTGTTTTGGGACACATTGTGTCACAAAGGAGAATTGAGGTAAAGCCAAAGTAGAATTAATTGCTAAGTTACCACCTCCCAAAACTGTTAGGAAAGTCAGATCCTTTTTAGGGCATGCGGGTTTTTACCACCGCTTTATCAAGTATTTCAATAAATTGTTGAAACTCTTATGCGATCTGTTGGCGAAAGATGCTATTTTTAATTTTTTGCCAATTTGTATAGCTGCTTTCGAAAGACTGAAGTCTGAACTAACCTCAACACCCATCATAAGGTCCCTTGATTGGAATCTGCCATTTGAAATCATATGTGATGCATCTGATTATGCAATAGGTGCCGTCCTAGGTCAGCGAGTGGGGAGGCTTCCCCATGTGATTCATTATGCGAGCAAAACTCTGAATGACGCCCAACTCAACTATTCTACCACTGAAAAAGAATTGTTGGCTGTTGTCTTTGCTCTTGACAAATTTCGTCCCTATCTGATAGGATCCAAGGTCCTTATTTATTCTGATCATGCCGCCCTTAAGTACCTTCTCACAAAGAAGGATGCCAAGGCAAGACTCATTCGTTGGATCCTATTGCTCCAGAAATTTGATCTTGAAATACGAGATAAAAAGGGATCTGAAAAAGTTGTAGCTGACCACTTGTCCAGATTAATTGTTGAATCATCTGGAGAATCCATGACTGTGTCCGAGACCTTCCCTGATGAACAATTAATGATGATTTTCCATACCAATGTTCCATGGTATGCTAATGTAGTTAACTATCTAGTTACTGAACGAATGCCCAGTTCATGGATCAAACAAGAAAAATTTCGCTTCCTAGCTCGTGTAAAATGGTATTTTTGGGATGAACTATATTTGTTCAAATACTGTCCTGATCAAATCATCAGACGATGCATCCCTGAACACGATCAAAGGCATGTCCTTTTCTTTTGTCATGACCATGCTTGTGGTGGTCATTTTAGTGGGAAGAAAACTGCTACAAAAGTTTTGCAGTGCGGATTTTATTGGCCCACACTTTTTCAAGATGTGCATGACTATTGTAAATCTTGCGATCGATGTCAACGATTAGAAAAACTTTCAAGAAAGAATGAGATGCCCCTGAACCCTATCTTAATTATAGAAATCATCGATGTTTGGGGTATTGATTTTATGGGTCCTTTTCCTATGTCGTTTGGGCACCAGTACATTGATGAGAGCACAAAAGTGCGATCTACACGCTGCTTAAATTAGTATTACTACTAACATATAACGATAAAATCACTAAGTTAATATTATATTTTTATTTGGCACATGTTATTTTAAATTAAAGTTTAAATGCGCATTTGGTAGGGTTTAGAGGGATGCATCATGGCCCCAAACCGCGCGAGCCCAACCCTGCCATGATCTGATCAAGCACATTTGCACCCAAACATCCGAGCCCGCGTGCGATCTTCCAGTGATCCTCGCGTTCCCTCCTTTCCGGATTAGCACCCACACTCTTCCGGAATAAAGATTCCCACTCTCACTTTATCACAAAGAAAAAGAACTTTTTAACCTCCAATCCCATGAAGAATAGCTGAAAATACTATTTATTCCTGAAGTTACTATTCATGCTGAAATCACTATTCATATGAACAGTATTCCGAGATGATACTGTTCATATGAACAGTGTTCCGAGATGACACTGTTCATATGAACAGTGTTACGTGAAAACACTATTCATATGAACGGTGTTAGAAAAAAATACTCTATTCACTGTTCTTCTTCTTCCTCCCGCAGTGCATCACGGCCGTCCATCTTCCACGGATCACTTTCCAGATCAGATACCAAGCCCGTGATCCACTTATCCGCGATCCGCCCAGTCATTGCATCTCATCCCGAGCGATTCCAACGTCATCCCATGGCTAAAGAAGGAAGTCCACGTTCCCAGGCTCCCAGCTCCCTTCCAGATCAGCGATCCCGCAGCGTCTCCCTCCCGGATTCGAGACCCCATTTCCGCATATTCTTCCGCCCGTTGATCGCGATCTCCAGCTTCATCCCGTGCGAAAACAAGGGAGAAGAAATGATCCCGAGTGATTTCCCGGCTTCTTCCATCCTCCTCATCCCACGCTGAAATCAAGCTCCATTCCGAATCAGCCTCCCGTGATCCAAGCTTCATGCAGAGTCGACACGCCCTCCTCCCAGCAATCCTGCGGATCAGAGACCGGACGACCACTTGTGATCCAGGCGTTCCGCATCTCATCCCTTCCTGAATCAGCTTCTCAACATCCCATGGCCAAAGAAGAGATCCCGCGTCCGTTACGAAGAAGTCATCCCGCGCACGATCCCAGGCGCCCGTTTCTCCTCCTCTCCATGCGTAATCAAGAGACCGGACGACCACTTGTGATCCAGGCGTTCCGCATCTCATCCCTTCCTGAATCAGCTTCTCAACATCCCATGGCCAAAGAAGAGATCCCCGGTCCGTTACGAAGAAGTCATCCCGCGCACGATCCCAGGCGCCCGTTTCTCCTCCTCTCCATGCGTAATCAAGGGATCCATGCTCTGGAAATCTATAAGAAGGGGAGAACGAGAGGAGGAGAGGGGAGCTCTCGGTTGGGGGCCAAGAAACAGAGGAGGCCATCGGCTGGGAGAAGATAGCCCCGTTTGAAGAGAGAAAAAAAAGAACCCGTGCTCTGTTTTCAAAGAAATTTGAAGACAGAGCAATGTGTTCTTGGGTTTAGTTTTAGTTTTAGTTTTATTTGAGAGCTTTATGTTTTTTTCTTTCTGTTGCAATTTTAATTTCTATTCTTTTATTTTGTTATGCAGATTCTGTAATTTTTTTTTATGCAATATATTAAATTTTTTTTTATGCAATTTATGTTCTAGGCTTCAATCTTCTTAGTACTGTTTTCATCCATTTTTTTTTTATGCCAGAGCTTTCTTTTTCATCAAATTTATAAATGCTCTTCGATTTCTAAGAATATGTCTTTTCGTTATTTTCAAATAGAAAACATTCTCTGGTAGACCAGAGAATCAGTCAACATTCCCGACGTAATGTTTTTCTTTTGTTATTCAAAAATCGATTTTGAATCCGAGTGAACGTTTTCATTTTTATGTAACTCCAACTGCCTCCCTGTAGATCGACCTCTTACGACCACTATTCTTCAAGTAGAAAAGGTAAGAGTATAATTAAATTAAACTTTGTTTGTCGGTTCTAACAACGATCTGTTTACGTATTTTTAGGTAAACAGAAATCGGACAACAAAATTTTGGCGCCGTTGCCGGAGAGGCAAATCAAGAAACACAAACGATCACGAAGATCAAATCGAATTTTGGATGCCCAGAGTGAATGCACTCCAATAGTAAGTTTTTATTTTTATTTTTATTAACTTTCCTTGTTTTGATTATTTTTAGTTAATAATTTCGTAGTTATTAAATTCTGAAATTTGAAATTCAGAATTTAAAGTTTTTTTTAAAAAAAATAATTTTTTTTAAAAAAAGATAATTAAAACTTGAAAAAAAAATTCCAAAATTCTAAAATTTAAAAATTTAAATTCAAAATTTGAATTCTGAAATTCGAAATTCGAAATTTAAATTTTTTAAAAAAAAGGTTAAAGAATTAATTAAAATAAAAAATTAATTAAAAAAATTATTATTTTTGCTAGTAATTGATAGCGTGAAATCCCCCGAGGTTATCATACCTCTATTTGGAGCTCCTCACGGAGTAATCTCCAGAGCTTATTCAACGGGCATTCGGAAATTGACTGACGCATAAGGATTAGTTTTTAGTTTACATTCAAGTTATTCCTATATAAAAAATTTAAAAAAATATATATAATTAAAAAATTTAAAGAAAAATAAATATAAAAAAAGGAAAAAAAAGTTTTTTGCTCATTTAATCAGTACAACCCAATGACATTCCATAAACTTTAAAAAAAATCATTGATTATTTGCTGCATTTAGTATTAAGCATTTGCATAAAATAATTTAAGGGCAAAACCCATTAAAAAGATAAGGTCGGAAAGTCATTACGTGTTCTTAACCCAAAAATCACCACCTTGCATACATATTTTAAGCTAAATTAAATTAAAATCAATTAGACGTTGGCCTTAGGGTTTCGAGCTCAATTAGGCTCTTGGAAAGAAGCGGCTGAAAGCCACTCCAGTGAGAATTTAGTAATTGGTGATGTCTAGAAAAGTTTTATAATAGTGAGAACTGTTATGGGTATTGTGGTATTGGTGTATCCCTTCTGGCACCACCACACACCCCGAAACTTTTCTGGTCACTGGTTACTGATCGCTTAACTGGTAAGCTCAAGCTTAATCTGAAAGGGAGATAAGGAGCTGTCTAATCTAGGAGAGAATTTCAGAAACTTTTTAACCTGATAAATCTCTGTGCAACTAGATTTAAGAAGCTACTAAACATCACTTAATTCTAAGACTAATAGAGTCAAATTGTTGTGTGGTGTTGGTTGTGGTCATCTGTGTCTAGCCCTTTTCTTCTCTTAGGATTTCATTCATTTTAGGAGTCAAATCTAATGAACTATTGATAATGTATGCATGGTAGAAGGTCATTAAGGGATAAGTTAACCCCATTTGATCCTGAGATTGATAGAACTTTTCATCACAACTTGCGAACTGTAAACCAACCGTCAATCTCTACAATGGGTGAACATATTAGAACTTTGAATGAGTTGTTCGCACCCGCATCCGCTAGTCTCCCTACTTGCATAGTATTACCAATTAATAATGCAGCCCAATTCGAGATTCGGGCTGCAACAATAAACATGTTACCCAAGTTTCATGGGTTCGAGAGTGAACAACCCTACATTCATCTAAACAAATTTTTGACAATCTGTCAAACGTTTAGAAATCAAAACTTAGATGAAGAGGGTATTAAATTAAGGTTATTTTCCATGACTTTAGAAGATCGTGCTGCTGCATGGCTGTATTTCCTTGCTTCAAATTCCATCACGTCATGGGAACAACTATCTAGGAAGTTCATGGCTAAGTTCTATCCCATGGTAAAAACTGAAAAAATTAAGGATGCCATCAGAACTTTTAGAGAAAAATCTGAGGAGGAATTTTCCCAACTTTGAGAAAGATTTCATGATCTTTTGGTCAAGTGCCCGCACCATGGGCTTGATAAGGCTGATCTGGTCCACTTCTTTTATAAAGGACTAACTCCGGCACATAGAAACATGATTGAGTCCATGCACAAGGGTAGGTTCATGAACCAAACCCCAGATCAAGCCTATGAATTTTTGGTTGACTTAGCTGAAAATGCCCAAAATTGGAGTAGCTATGGTGAGGAAGTAAATAGAGATGAGTTCGGATCTAGAAAATCAAGTAATTATGAAATGAAAGCAGATCCAGATCTCAAAAATGTCATGTCCAATCTGGTTACTGGAATGAACAACTTAAGTAAAAAGTTTGATGCTTTCACTGTTTCCACCAGCTCGAGTTCATATAAAGAGTTAAATCCCATCATGAAAGTGGATCACGAGTCACATAGTTTATGTGTCTTGTGTAACAGTCCGGAACATCTAGTGGAGTGCTGCCCTAATCTGCCCACCACATAGGCCGAGCAAGCAAATGCTCTAAATTCATATAGTGCCTTCAAGAAGCCCACTCCCAATTCATTCAGCCTAGTCTACCACCCTGATAATAGGTTCCACTCGAACTTCTCATACAGGCAGACTGAACCTATTCAGCATCAGGTTGGTCCACCAGGTTTTCAGAAAAAATTTTCCAGGATAGGTCCACCACAGATGAACCAATCATTAGCTCCACCTATCCCTCCTTATAGTGCCCCTATCCCTCAACAATCTACATCGTTGGAAGCCATGATGGCTAACATGATGAAGCAGCAACAAGACTTCATCCAACAGCAACAATAGACCAACATGGCTCAAACCCAGACTAACCAATTCCATGCGCAAGCGATTGCAAAACTTGAGGTTAGTCTGAGCCAAATAGCTAACTCTCTAGGGGATAGGAAGAGAGGTGAATTACCCAGTCAGCCAGTGCCTAACCCTAGTAGGCAATATAATCAAGGGCTAAGAAGCCAATTTCAGATTGATTCGAATGAAAACTCAACCCATGAAGTCCAGGCAATTACCACTTTACGGTCTGGCAAGCAAGTGGACAACAAGGTCCAACTTCCTGTACAAGAAAAAGAAGAAAAATATGAACCGAACCCCACTCAGAAAAAGGCACAAGAACAGAAAACACAAGAAATAGAGAAGAAACCAATAGAGACATACACACCCAAGGCTCCCTTTCCTAGTAGACTACAAGACTCAAAGAAAAAATCTCAGTATGATGAAATCATGGAAGTCTTTAAAAATGTCCAAATAAATTTATCCTTCCTAAATGCCATCAGACAGATCCCCTCCTATACAAAATTTTTAAAAGATCTGACCACGATGAAAAGAAAAATCAGTATTCCTAGGCAAGTTATTATGACTGCACAAGCCTCATCTCTCATTCAACAACAGATTGCCCCAAAATACAAGGATCCTGGTTGCCCCACTATTGAAATTAAAATAGGAGAAACCATCATTCGGAGAGCTCTCCTAGATTTAGGAGCTAGTGTGAATCTGTTACCCTATTCTGTCTACACCGAACTAGGTTTGGGGGAATTAAAACCCACAAACATTACTTTATCATTAGTAGATAGGACTGTGAAGTATCCTAAGGGAATTGTAGAGGATGTAATTGTAAAGATAAATGAGTTTTACTATCTTGTGGATTTTGTAGTCCTAGAAACTGAACCAGTGAAAAATCTAGGTAGTCACATCCCGATAATCCTAGGCAGACCATTTTTGGCCACATCAAATGCTGTGATAAGCTGCCGAAATGGGATAATGACCTTAGCATTTGGAAATATGACTGTCCAGCTCAATGTTTTTCACAGTAGTAGTCAGTCAACTGAGATGGACGATTTGGAAGAAATTTACATGAGTGAGAACATAATTAGCAGTTCTTTTGAAGAGTCGAGTTATTCTGATCCATTAGAAAGATGTTTGGCTAATTTCGGTCAATATTGTGAATCAAGTCAGGAGGTTAATGCATTGTTAGATTCCATTCCTATGATGGATACTAGTAGATGGGCCACCAAGTTTGAATCATTGCCTATTTCGGAATCTCAGCTAATGCCATCCAATGTCAATCCTCCTCAGCTAGAACTTAAAGACCTTCCCGAAAACTTAAAGTATGCATTTCTTGGAGACAACAAGACCTTACCTGTTATAATTGCATCGAATCTGACTAAAGAACAGGAAGAGAAGTTGTTAAGTATCCTTCGAAAGAATCAGGAAGCTATCGGTTGGTCTATAGTTGATATTAAGTGGATTAGTCCTTCTGTGGTCCAACATAAAATCCATCTAGAAGAAGATGCAAAAATCTCTAGAGAACCACAAAGGCGACTTAATCAAATCATGAAGGACGTAGTTCGAGCCGAGGTCATCAAGCTTTTAGATGCAGGGATTATATATCCTATTTCTGATAGTCAGTGGGTAAGCCCAATTCAAGTCGTACCCAAAAAGTCTGGCATCACCGTGGTAAAAAATGATCACAATGAGTTAGTCCCTACTCGAATCCAAACGGGATGGCGAGTATGCATCGACTATAGGAAGCTTAATGCCATGACTAGAAAAGACCATTTTTCTCTACCCTTCATCGATCAAATGCTAGAACGTCTAGCTGGCCACTCTCATTACTGTTTCCTCATTGGTTATTCTGGATATAACCAAGTTCCTATCGCACGTGAAGATCAAGAGAAAACCACGTTCACCTGTCCTTATGGCACTTTTGCCTATCATCTAATGCCTTTTGGGCTATGCAATGCACCAGCTACATTCCAACGATGTATGATGAGTATTTTCTCTGACATGGTTGAGAAATTTTTAGAAGTTTTTATGGATGACTTTTCTGTATTTGGATCCAATTTTGATGAATGTCTGTACCACTTGACACTTGTTGTAGAGCACTGTAAAAAGAAAAACTTAGTTCTTAACTGGGAGAAGTGTCATTTCATGGTAGAATCAAGTATTGTTTTAGGACACATTGTGTCACAAAGAGGAATTGAGGTAGATAAGGCCAAAGTAGAATTAATTGCTAAATTGCCACTTCCCAAGACTATTAGGGAAATCCGATCATTTTTAGGGCATGTGGGTTTTTACCGCCGCTTTATCAAGGATTTCAGCAAAATATCAAAACCCTTATGTGATTTGTTGGCCAAAGATGCTATTTTCAATTTTTCACCAACTTATGTAACTGCTTTCGAAAGACTGAAGTCTGAATTGACTTCAGCACCTATCATAAGGTGTCCTGATTGGAGTCATCCTTTTGAAATCATGTGTAATGCATCCGATTATGCCATAGGTGCTGTCTTAGGTCAGCGAGCAGAGAAGCTTCCCCATGTTATTCATTTTGCGAGCAAAACATTGAATGACGCCCAACTCAACTATTCCACCACTGAAAAAGAATTGTTGGCAGTTGTTTTTACTCTAGATAAATTTCGCCCCTACCTGATAGGATCTAAGATTCTTGTTTATTCTGATCATGCCGCCCTTAAGTACCTTCTCATAAAGAAGGATGCTAAGGCAAGGCTCATTCGTTGGATCCTATTGCTCCAGAAATTTGATCTTGAAATTCGAGATAAAAAGGGATCTGAAAATGTAGTAGCTGACCACTTGTCCAGACTGATTGTTGAGTCATCTGCAGAATACTTACCTGTATCCGAAACTTTTCTGGATGAACAACTAATGATGATTTTCCATACCAATGTTCCATGGTATGCTGACATAGTCAACTACCTCGTTACTGAACAAATGCCCAGCTCTTGGACCAAACAGGAGCAATTTTGCTTCCTAGCTCGTGTGAAGTGGTATTTTTGGGATGAACCATACTTATTTAAATATTGCCCTGATCAGATCATCCGACGGTGTATCCCTGAATACGAACAAAGGAAAGTCCTTTCCTTTTGTCATGACCACGCTTGTGGTGGTCATTTCAGTGGTAAAAAGATGGCTGCAAAGATTTTGCAGTACATATTCTATTGGCCCACACTATTTCATGACTCACATGAGTATTGCAAAGCATGTGACTGATGTCAAAGATTAGGAAAAATTTCAAGAAAAAATGAGATGCCCCTGAACCCGATCTTAATTATAGAAATCTTTGATGTTTGGGGTATTGATTTTATGGGTCCTTTTCCTATGTCATTTGGGCACCAGTACATACTCCTAGCTGTTGACTATGTGTCTAAGTGGATTGAGGCTGTCGCATGTAAGACCAATGATCACAAAGTAGTGATCAAGTTTCTTAAGGAGTCTGTCTTCGCTCGCTTTGGCACCCCTCGTGCTATAATTAGTGATGGGGGGAAACATTTTTGTAATAAAATTTTTAAAGTCCTTGCTAGGAAGTACAACATCACCCACAAGGTCGGTACACCATATCATCCACAAACGGTGGACAAGTTGAGATTTCCAACAGAGAAATCAAGACCATCCTTGAGAAAACTGTCAATCCATCTCGAAAGGATTGGTCCCTTAGGTTAAGAGATGCATTGTGGGCATATCATACAGCCTACAAAACACCAATTGGAATGTCTCCGTATAGGATTGTCTATGGCAAGGCTTGCCATTTACCTATCGAGTTAGAACACAAGGCCTATTGGGCAATCAAACGCTTAAATTTCCATCTCGATAAGGCGGGAGAACATAAAAAGCTTCAGCTCGACGAGCTTGAAGAAATTAGGAACGATACTTACGAGTGTGTTAAGAAGTACAAGGATCGCATGAAGGTCATGCATGATAAAATGATTACTCGTAAAGAGTTTCACCAAGGACAAAAAGTTCTTTTATATGATTCTCGATTACATCTATTTTCTGGAAAACTTAAATCTCGCTGGACTGGCCCATACATGGTAGAGAAAGTGCATCTGCATGGTGCGGTAGTAATATGCAATACTAAGGATGGTAGGTCGTTTCAAGTCAATGGACATCGTTTAAAACCATACCTTGAGTATCTGAGTCTAGAAGTCGAGGAGACACTTTTGACCGACCCTGTCTATTATGAGTGAATCGGAATTGTCTGGCTGAAGACATAAAACTTAGCGCTCTTGGGAGGCAACCCAACATGTAAATATTATAAAAATAAAAATAAAAATTCAATAAATTACTAACATGCAGGTTTGAAAGTTTTTGCCCCAATTGTCAATTTACCTACCCATATCAGATAACTTCTCCTCTATCCTATTACTGCTTTAAATTTTCTTTAACATTGAGGACAATGTTAGATTTAGGTATGAGGGTGAGAATATTTTTGATTTTTTTTTCTGCCTAAAAAGATTTTTTTAAAAAAAAAAGGATTTCAAATTTCTTACTCAAATTCTAATCTTTTTAGTTGCATAAACTAGAAATTGCTTTGACAATAGCTTTGAATTAAGGAATATAATAGCAGTTCTAGCTTGAGTTTTCATCCCACCTGTCTCCCGCTAACATGATAGAAGATGATTTAGCACCTACACGTAAACACATGAATAGTGGGGTATGTAAACTTGCAACTAATATGAATACTTTTAATCTTCTGGATAATTTAAAGTTATATGTGTGATGAACACCCTAATAAAAAAATATTGATAAAAAAGTAATAATAAAATAAAATAAAAATTAAATAAAATGAGTAAAAGGATTTCAAATTTCTTACTCAAATTCTAATCTTTTTAGTTGCATAAACTAGAAATTGCTTTGACAATAGCTTTGAATTAAGGAATATAATAGCAGTTCTAGCTTGAGTTTTCGTCCCACCTGTCTCCCGCTAACATGATAGAAGATGATTTAGCACCTACACGTAAACACATGAATAGTGGGATATGTAAACTTGCAACTAATATGAATACTTTTAATCTTCTGGATAATTTAAAGTTATATGTGTGATGAACACCCTAATAAAAAAATATTGATAAAAAAGTAATAATAAAATAAAATAAAATTTAAATAAAATGAGTTTATCGTAAGTCTTCTCACTGAGTAACCGGGCCTCTTGCTTGGCAAGCAGCGAGTGTTCGCGTAAAAAAAAGAGGATGGCTAAGATTAAACTCTAAGTGATTAATTTGGCCTTGGAGCCTAGTTGACTTGAGTTATTAAGCCTGTTAGGGTGTCTTTACACCTAGTGCCTTGAGCCATCTGGATCGGGAGTCATTGGCCTAACACTCGCTACATGGGTTAGCTAGAAAGCTTAATAAGGCTAGATATTGCACAAGTCATTCTTCTTAGTATTCAGTCTGATTAAAAAAAAAGAAAAAAAATCAATAAATAAATAAATAAATCTGGGGTGTTCATTACCATTTAACTATAGAAAGTCTTGAAAATTGGAGTGATCATATTGGAAGTAAGTGAAAGCCACTCATTTATATGATACTATCTTGCACCTCACTACATTCTTAACTTGTTAGCAGATAGATGGGGTATAATGAAACTTGAGTTAGAGCCTGCTTAAATATGATAGCAAAAAGTTTCTATTGCCCTTGCAATTCTAGTTTCATACAATAATACTTGTTCAAATTTTGAGTTAAACATTGGAAATCCCTATCTGATGAAGTTTGTGGTTAACTTCACTGCAAACCCTTACGAGACAACACTTGTCCACTAGGGTAACCTAGGGGTTTAACGGCTTGTTGCATCTGCTAAATGCAACCGCGATGCCTGCGAAAGTGAGTTAGGATATTGCTTGAGGACCAGCAAAATTTAGGTTTGGGGGTGTGTTAAGTGCACATTTGTGCACATTTTAGCACTCTTTTGGACCTAATTTTCTAAAGTTCTCCTGCATATAACGCTTAAAAAAATGTAATTCTTTATTTTGGTTTTCGTATTGTAATTAAAGGTCTTTCCGGGCCAAGCCTACTTGAAAACCTGGGTCACTCCTTATCTTTACACTACATCATCACGATTCATCCTTATTGTTATGGACAGAAGTTCATCTCAACCAATTGCGATGACCCAATCAAATTGTTTTCATGCTCATTTCGCCTATTCCCAACAGCTATGAAATTAATTCTTAATAATGATATTTATCTCTGTTCATGGCTGAAAACACTGTTCATATGAACAGTGTTACGTGAAAACACTGTTCATATGAACAGTGTTACGAAAATATACTAATATTCACTGTTCTTCTTCTTCCTCCCGCAGTGTTCCAGCCGGATCAGCTTTTTCGAGTCCCTGCTTCGTCCGCATCGCAACGCCCGCGTCTCCAGCATCCCACGATCAGCGTCAGGCTCCATCGATCACGCTCCCGGCTCCTCCAGTGATCCCAACCGGCAATCTCCCAGCATCCAAGCCGCGATCCATGCCATCAGCAAAGATCTCGCAGCGTATCACACGGTGAACCAGTCGTGTGCCGTTCCGAGCAAATGCAACGTCCGAGATCTTCTCAGCGTGCCAGCCCATCTGCAAAGCCAGCAGCCGTAGTCCTCACGCGGTGAGCATCCTAGATCGCCTTCCATTCCGACGGCCGTTCCGAATGCAGCACCTTCCATTCGTGCCGTATCGCGGTCAGCCTTCCACATCAGGCATTCGTCCGCATCGCTGCCAGCGTCCATGCCATGTATCGCGATCGCTTTCCGCATCAAGCATCCGCCCGCGTCCCCACCTTCTCACAGCAAGCTGTCAGCCCAATCTCCGCGATGAGACGCCTTCCCAAGCGACTTCAAGGGCCTATAAGAGAGGAGAGTTCTCGGCTGGGTAGAAAGGGGGGGGGGAAACAGAGAGGGAGGAGGGGAGCGCTCGGTTGTGGGCCAAAGAAACAGGGGAAGAGAAGCTCTGTTCCAAAGAAAAAAAAAGGAAGTTTTGAGTTTGTGCTCTGTTTTCAAATAGAGCATGTTGTTGTTCTTCTTTTTCTTTTTATTTTTTGTTTTATTTTAATTAAGAGCAGTGTTGTTTTTAATTTTAATTAAGAGTTTTATTTGTAATTCTTTCTGTTGCAATTTTACTGGAGAGTTTTATTTTAAGAGCTTTAGATTTGCAATTTTAATTTATATTTTTCACATTCTATAATTTTTCTTTTCATGCAATATATGAAATTCTCTCTCATGCAATCTAGGTTCCAGGCTTTAATCTTCTTAATCACTATTTTCATCCATGCCAAAGTTTTCTTTTAAATAGTTAAATATTTCATGAAATTTATAAATGCTCTTCGATTTCTAAGTACTTGTCTTTTCTTTATTTTAAAAATAATGAAGATTCTCTGGTAGACCAGAAAATCAGTCAACATCCCCGACGAAATATTTTTCTTCTATCATTCAAAAGTTGATTTCAAATCCAAGTGAACGTTTTAATTTTTATGCAACTCCAATCGCCTCCCTGTGGATCGACCTCTTACGACCACTATTCTTCGAGTAGAAAAGGTAAGAGTAAAATTAAATTAAACTTTGTTTGTCGGTTCTAACAATGATCTGTTTAGCATATTTTTAGGTAAACAGGAATCGGACAATAAAATTTTGGCGCCATTGCCGGAAAATTTTTTGGCACCGTTGGGGGTGAGAATATTTTGGATTTTTTCTGTCTAAAAAGATTTTTTTTAAAAAAAAAAGATTTCAAATTTCTAACTCAAATTCTAATCTTTTTAGCTGTATAAACTAGGAATTGCTTTGACAATAGCTTTGAATTAAGGAATATAATAGCAGTTCTAGCTTGAGTTTTCGTCCCACCTATCTCCTGCTAACATGATAGAAGATGATTTAGCAGCTACACGTAAGCACATGAATAGTGGGGTATGTAAACATGCAACTAATATGAATACTTTTAATCTTCTGGATAATTTAAAGTTATATGTGTGATGAACATCCTAATAAAAAAAATATTGATAAAAAAAATAATAATAAAATAAAATAAAAATTAAATAAAATGAGTTTATCGTAAGTCTTCCCACTAAGTAACCAGGCCTCTTGCTTGGCAAGCAGCAAGTGTTCGCGTAAAAAGGTGAGGATGGCTGAGATTAAACTCTGAGTGACTAATTTGGCCTTGGAGCCTAGTTGACTTAAGTTATTAAACCTGTTAGGGTGTCTTTACACCTAGTGCCCTGAGCCATCTGGATCGGGAGTCATTGGCCTAACACTCGCTACATGGGTTAGCTAGAAAGCTTAATAAGGCTAGATATTGCACAAGTCATTCTTCTTAGCAATCAGTCTAAAAAAAAAGAATCTGGGGTGTTCATTATCATTTAACTCCAGAAAGTCTTGAAAATTAGAGTGATCATGTTGGAAGTAAGTGAAAGCCACTCATTTATATGATACTATCTTGCACCTCACTACATTCTTGACTTGTTAGCAGATAGATGGGGTGTAATGAAACTTGAGTTAGAGTCTGCTTAAATATGATAGCAACAAGTCTTTATTGTCCTTGCAATTCTAGTTTCATACCGTAATACTTGTTCAAATTTCGAGTTAAAAATTGGAAAAACCTGACTGATGAAGTTTGTGGGTAACTTCACTGCAAACCCTCACGAGACAACACTCGTCCACTAGGGTAACCTAAGGGTTTAAAGGCTTGTTGCACGTGCTAAGTGCAATCGTGATGCTCTACGAAAGTGGGTACGTATCTCAGTTTTATGTACTTAGCTTCAATAAAAAGTCATGGGTTAGACTACATCTTTTGTGCCCTCATTTTATCGTTTGCTCGTTAATTGCTAGAGACTAGCAATAAGCTAGTTGGAGGGTGTGATGAGAGCACAAAAGTGCGATCTACACGCATCTTAAATTAGTATTACTGCTAACATATAACGATAAAATCACTAGGTTAATATTATATTTTGTTTGGCACATGTTAGTATAAATTAAAGTTTAAATGTGCATTTGGTAGAGTTTAGAGGGATGCATCATGGCCCCAAACCGCGCGAGCCCAATCCTGCCATGATCTGATCGAGCACATTTGCACCCAAACATCCGAGCCCGCGTGCGATCTTCCAGTGATCCTCGCGTTCCCCCCTTTCCGGATTAGCACCCACACTCTTCCGGAATAAAGATTCCCACTCTCACTTCATCACAAAGAAAAGAACTTTTTAACCTCCAATTCCAAGAAGAATAGCTGAAAATACTATTCATTCCTAAAGTTACTATTCATGCTGAAATCACATATGAACAGTGTTCCGAGATGATACTGTTCATATGAACAGTGTTCCGAGATGACACTGTTCATATGAACAGTGTTCCGAGATGACACTGTTCATAGGAACAGTGTTATGAAAAAAATACTCTATTCACTGTTCTTCTTCTTCCTCCCGCAGTGCTTCACGACCGTCCATCTTCCACGGATCACTTTCCAGATCAGATACCAAGCCCGTGATCCACTTCTCCGTGATCCGCCCAGCCATTGCATCTCATCCCGAGCGATTCCAACGTCATCCCGTGGCTAAAGAAGGAAGTCCACGTTCCCAGGCTCCCAGCTCCCTTCCAGATCAGCGATCCCGCAGCGTCTTCGTTCCGAATTCGAGACCCCATTTCCGCATCTTCTTCCGCCCGTTGATCGCGATCTCCAGCTTCATCCCATGCGAAAACAGGGGAGAAGAAATGATCCCGAGTGATTTCCCAGCTTCTTCCATCCTCCTCATCCCACGCTGAAATCAAGCTCCATTCCGAATCAGCCTCCTGTGATCCAAGCTTCATGCGGATTCGACACGCCCTCCTCCCAACAATCCCGCGAATCAGAGACCGGACGACCACCTGTGATCCAGGCGTTCCACGTCTCATCCCTTCCCGAATCAGCTTCTTAACATCCCATGGCCAAAGAAGAGATCCCGCGTTCGTTACAAAGAAGTGATCCCGCGCACGATCCCAGGCGCCCGTTTCTCCTCCTCTCCATGCGCAATCAAGGGATCCATGCTCTGCCGATCTATAAGAAGGGGAGAACGAGAGGAGGAGAGGGGAGCTCTCGGTTGGGGGCCAAGAAACAGAGGAGGCCATCAGCTGGGAGAAGATAGCCCTGTTTGAAGAGAAAAAAAAAGAAGTCATGCTCTGTTTTCAAAGAAATTTGAAAACAGAGCAATGTGTTCTTGGGTTTAGTTTTAGTTTTAGTTTTATTTGAGAGCTTTACATTTTTTTCTTTCTGTTGCAATTTTAATTTCTGTTCTTTTATTTTGTTATGCAGATTCTGTAATTTTTCTTTTTATGCAATATATTAAATTTTCTTTTATGCAATTTATGTTCCAGGCTTCAATCTTCTTAGTACTGTTTTCATCCTTTTTTTTATGCCAGAGCTTTCTTTTTCATCAAATTTATAAATGCTCTTCGATTTCTAAGAACCTATCTTTTCATTATTTTTAAATAGAAAACATTCTCTGGTAGACCAGGGAGTCAGTCAACATCCCCGACGTAATGTTTTTTTTTTGTTATTCAAAAATTGATTTTGAATCCGAGTGAACGTTTTGATTTTTATGTAACTCCAACTGCCTCCCTGTGGATCGACCTCTTACGACTACTATTCTTCGTGTAGAAATGGTAAGAGTATAATTAAATTAAACTTTGTTTGTCGGTTCTAACAACGATCTGTTTAGCGTATTTTTAGGTAAACAGGAATCAGACAACATTCATTCTTGTGGCAGTTGACTATGTATCAAAATGGATTGAGGCTATCGCGTGTAAGACCAATGATCACAAAGTAGTGATCAAGTTCCTTAAAGAATCTATCTTTGCTCGTTTTGGCACCCCTCGTGCTATCATTAGTGATGGGGGAAAACATTTTTGTAATAAAATCTTTAAAACCCTTATGAGAAAGTACAACATTAATCACAAGGTCAGTACACCATATCATCCACAAATAAGTGGACAAATCGAAATTTCTAATCGGGAAATCAAGACCATCCTTGAAAAAACTGTTAATACATCTCGAAAGGATTGGTCTTTTAGGCTAACAGATGCACTGTGGGCATATCAAACAGCTTACAAAACACCAATTGGAATATCTCCATATAGAATTGTCTATGGCAAGGCTTGCCATTTACCTGTCGAGTTAGAGCACAAGGCCTATTGGGCGATTAAACATTTAAATTTCGATCTTGACAAAGTAGGAGAACATAGAAAGCTTCAGCTCGATGAGCTTGAAGAAATTAGAAACGATGCTTACGAGTGTGCCAAGAAGTACAAAGATCGCATGAAGATCATGCATGATAAAATGATCATTCGTAAGGAATTTCACCCAGGACAGAAAGTTCTTTTATACGACTCTTGATTACATCTGTTCCCTGGGAAACTTAAATCTCGCTGGACTGGCCCATATATTGTGGAGAAAGTGCATCCACATGGTGCGATAATTATAGGCAGTACCAAGGATGGCAGATCTTTTCAAGTTAATGGACATCGCCTCAAACCATACCTCGATTATCTGAGTCCAGAGTTGAAGAAACACTTCTGGTAGATCCTGTTTATACTAATTAAGTTAGGATTGTCTGGCTGAAGACATAAAACTTAGCGCTCTTGGGAGGCAACCCAATTGAAAAATTTTACTAACATGCAGGTTTGGGGATTTTTGCCCCAATTGTCAATTTACCAACCTATATCAGGTAACTTCTCCTCTGTCCTATTACTGCTTTATAATTTTTTTAACATTGAGGACAATGTTAGATTTAGGTTTGGGGGTGTTTTTAAGCATTTAAAAAAAAATCTAATTTCTATACAACACACAAGGTATATAAAATCTAAGAGCCCAATGACTAGTCGGAAGTAGTGCAAAGTGAGTTCTTTTTATTAAGTTCCTTTTAGTGAGTTGTAAGCTAATTAGTACTTTGAATTTCATAACACATCTGACCAGCATTTCTAAGGTATAGGTTCGACATTATGTTGAGAATATGGTAGCAACCTCGAATCCTGATGAACCATCTTTTTTTGATTCACAATATATATATATATATAAATGGTGGATGTAGTTAGGTGCATCGAAAAGGACTACCTATTATCAAAGGTCAGCGGACTTGTGATGAGGAACCCAAGCATAGGTCCGTAGAGGAGTCTTGATGCCCGACACCTCATGCCAACTGGTGTGAGAATTGTCGACTAATTGCTCGCTACATGGAGGAATCATCACAGGAGTAAAAGTGCACAATATATACATTATCATGTTTCTTGAAAAGAAAAAAAATCTAAATTTTGACCTTAAGAAAGACAATAGTGTGAAAGCCGTCGTTGCAAAAATTCAAGTAAACTGGAATATTACAGATAAAGCCCATAAGGTATTAAAGTAAACATCCATAGCTCTCGAAATCCTGCAGATAAGATGATTTGGAATCAGCAAATAGGTCTTATCCGACCAATTCTTGGAAACTACTAGCATTAGCAATATTTTGGAGATCTGAAACCTTAGCTTATGCATGGTCCAGACTTCACTGAGCACTCAAGTATAAATAAGTCTTACAACTCCCTAACGGAAAACTTAATAACTTCAACTTAAATTGCATACTAACCTAGAATTTGGGCTACTTAGTAATTAAAACCTTGTGTGCTTTTGAAATTCTTATCATTTATGTACTTGAAATTAGAATTTCATTTCATAAAACAAATTTTATTTTGGGATTGAAGTTTGTGGGTAACTTCACTGCAAATCCTCACGAGACAACACTCGTCCACTAGGGTAACCTAGGGGTTTAACGGCTTGTTATACATGCTAAGTGCAATCGTAATGCTCTACGAAAGTGAGTATTTATCTAAGTTCATGTATATTTATATATATATAATAATAATTAATACTTTTGCACTATCATTTCTGCACTAAATTGCTAGAGACTAGCAATAGGCTAGTTGGGAGGTGTGATGAGAGCACAAAAGTGCAATCATCATACCATCTTAATTAGTATTTTAGCTAATCATTAATGATAAAATTTACTAATTAACGTTGTATTTGTGTTTGAGTGCAAGTAATCCAAGAGACCCAATAACATTGGGTTTGAGCCCAACGCTGCCATGCATGGAAGAGCCCACGTCCAAGTGTCTCCGTGTTTTTCCCGCACTTCAGACTCCAGCCCCTCCGTGCCATGCTTGGAACCAATCAGCAAGCGTCCATATGCATCGTCCCTGCGTCATTGCCAGTTCCATGCAGCCTTCTTTCCATCTATGAAAACCATGCATCCAATTTTTTCCATCTCCTCGCCATCCCACGTCTCAGACCCCTTCAGCCAGGTCTCCCGTGCCATGCAAGCCACCAGCCGGCATGTCCGAGATCTCCCAGCGTATCATGCCCGCGTGCTAGCCCATCTGCATCCCAGCAGCCCATGTTCTTCATGCGGTGAACGTCCCAGCCAGCCATCCGCGCGTCCTAAGCGCATCCCCAGCACGTCTCCAACCATCCGCGCCTTCAGCATCAGGCGTCCGGCGATCCCGTGTCCGTTCCTTCCGTGGTCCAAAGAAGGAAGTCGTTCGGAGCGATCCGCCCAGCATCCAACCACTCCTTCCATTACGACTTCATCCGGATCCCGTTCCTCCTAGCAATCCCGGAGCCAGCTCTTTTTCGGATTAACCTCCTTCCCAGAGCGCCCATTCCGTGGTCCAAAGAGGCAAATCGATGAAGCTCCCGGAGCCATTCCAGCCGCAACCAAATCTCTTCCGTGATCAACGCTTCCAGCATCCTGTGAGATCAGGCGTGAGCCCAAGCATCTAGCCGTCCCCCTCTTCCGGATTTGAGCCATCCTCTAGCCGTCACATTGATCCAGCGGCCAGCTCCCATCGAATCAGCGGCCCATGATCCATTCTCCTTTCCCGAATGAGCATCCCGGATTCGCATCCGTCCACCAGCATGCTCCCAAGGGATCCATCACCGGGTGAGAGTTGGCTATATAAAGAGGCCATCGGCAGGGGCTAAGAGGAGGAGGGGGAAGGCTCGGTTGGAGGAAAAAGGAAGCTCTGGTTCAAAAAAAACAGGGGAGAGCTCTGTTTGTCAAGAAGAAAGAAGAAAAAAAAAGAGTATTTTATTTGTTTTGGGAGTTCCACTGAGAGGAGAGAAGAAAGCTATGTTTTGAAAAGAAAGAAAAAAAAAAAGAAAGAGAGGAACGAAACAAAGCATGTTGTTTTGGTTTTAGTTTTATAAGTATTTTAATTGAGTGGTTCTGTTTTAAGTTTTAACTTTAGAGAGTTTTATTTTGGTGGAGAGTTTTACTTTTAACATTTTTTTTCTTATGCTGCAATTTTAATTCCTACTCTTTTATTCTATTCTGCAGAATCTGTAATTTTCCTTCTTATGCAATATATTTAATTTTCTTTTATGCAATTTATGTTCCAGGCTTCAATCTTCTTAGCTTCCATCCATTTTTTATGCCAAAGCTCTTTTTTTATGATTAGTTAAATATATAAATGTTTTTCGAATCTAAGTACCTATCTTTTCATTAATTTCAAATAGAAAATATTCTCCGGTAGACCAGAGAACCATTCAACCTTCTCGAAGTAATGTTTTTTTTATTATCATTCAAAAATTAATTTTTAATCCGAGTGAATGTTTTAATTTTTAAGCAACGCCAATCGCCTTTCTGTGGATCGACCTCTTACGACCATTATTCTTCGAGTAGAAAAGGTAAAAGTATAATTAAATTAAACTTTGTTTGTCGATTCTAACAACGATCTGTTTAGCATATTTTTAGGTAAACAAAAAATTGACAATAATATATACCCACTTTCGTAGGCCATCACGATTGCACTTAGCACGTGCAACAAGCCATTAAACCCCTAGATTATCCTAGTGGATGAGTGTTGTCTCGTGAGGGTTTACAGAGATGTTACCCACAAACATCATGAATGATATGACATGACATGAAATCCTAATAAAAATATGAAATAAATCCTAAGCCAACACCCATGTAATTAATATATATATATATATATTCAAGCATGGCAACTATCAAAGCAAGAAAAATATGGTCATATAGTGTGCATCAAATCGCATGACTTTCTCAGAGTACTCATACCTCCACCACAACAGGGCACCGCCTGAGTTTTAGGTGCACTACTCAAGTTCACAAGTGTTTTCTACAATTTGTTAGAACGTGATCCATCAAATTTTCAGAATATCACATGTTGTCTAAATTTGTCAAGAATGGTTCGCATGTAAAGAAAGAGCTATCAATCCCAACTAAACAATCCAGGTACATAGAGATCCAATACAATGGAGTCAAACCAGCCATTACCACATGTCACTGGGTTCAGCCTGATCAACTCATTCATGCTTAATTTTATTTATTTTTTTTATTTTTTTTATTTTTTTCAACACATATGACGACTACAGCTGTCCAACCCCATTAGGCTCTAGTAAGGTACATGTAGCGAGCTTTCAGCCAATGACCCCCGATCCAGTTGGCTCAAGATATTAGGTGAAACACCCCTCGGACTTAATTACTCGAACCAGACTACGCCATGAGGCCAGACTTGTCATCATAAGGATTTTTTTTAAATAATAATTAGGCAAGAAAAGAGAAGGTAGACTGAACCATATAGGTATTTTTATTATATATGTGACTGCATCGTGACTATAGGTCAACCAAGGTCGAATCATAAGGCACCTAAGTAATTTAGTCGGAATATTCAACCTCTATCTTTATGTGAAAATCAAATCATGAACCTTATGGTACGAACAAGGATACTCGTACTTCTTTTACGGATAAGGCTAACAAAAATGCAGTTAATAAATGTGAACTCCTGAGGCCTTCCTATTGTCATTAAGTACACGTGCGGGGATCTAATAATAGGTCTCTGATCAGTCATCGTATGCATGTGTTCCTTGCCTTAATAGTTGCACAAACTCAATATGAAAATACATGTGCATTTGCTCAGAAAAGAAAGTAATAGAATAAATCAAATGCAAAAACAAAATCTCTCTCTTTTATTATTATTATTATTTTTATTTTTTTTGTGCAAAATATTTTTCTCCCCCCAACTTAAACATTGCATTGTCCTCAATATAAAAGATGCAAGAAAACTATATATGAGAGACAATAGAGAAAATAATATTGGAGAGAAGAGGAATACCTTGAGCTGTTGATATCCAAAAAAGAAGACCTACAAAATAAGAAGAAAACTAGAAATAAAAAAAAAAATAATTCTAACTAATATACACATACCTTTGCCGTCATGCTCAGTCATAAGAAGGCTCCCCCAAGGGAAAGGAGTCCTCTTCATTTGCAAAATTCTCAAGAAAAAGTTTTAATCTATGTCCATTTACCTTAAAAATTTTGCCATCCTGTGGATTCTCAATCTCAACTGCCCCATATGGAAAAACAGTTTTTACAATGAAAGGACCTGTCCATCTTGATCGTAACTTTTCAAGAAACAGATGTAAATGAGAGTCATCTCAAAGAACTTTTTGTAAAGGTTCAAAAGTTTTTTTTAGAATTGATTTATCGTGCCTAATTTTCATTCGTTCTTTACAAAGTCTAGCATTGTCATACGCATCCCGACGAATTTCATTCAACTCACTTAATTGTAATTTTCTAGCTAAACCAGCATCTTACAATTCAAAGTTTAATTTTCTAATGGCCCAATACGATTTATGCTCTATTTCAACAGGTAGATGACATGCTTTTTTATAGACTAGCCGATACGGGGACATACCAAGAATAGTTTTATAAGCAGTACGGTAAGCCCATAATGCGTCAGAAAGTTTTAAAGACCAATCTTTGTATGATGGATTCACCATTTTTTCTAAAATTTATTTAATCTCCCGATTGGCTAACTTTACTTGGCCACTAATCTGCGGGTGATAAGAGGTTGCAATTCTATGGGTGATGTCGTACTTTCATAATAGGATCTCAAACGGCTTATTATAGAAATATTTTTTTCCATCACTAATTATAACCTTGGGCATCCCAAATCTAGAAAATATATTTTCTTTAAGAAATTTTAAAACTGGTTTGTGGTCATTTGCTCGACAAGATACCGCTTCAACCCATTTAGATACATATTCAACACCGACTAATATGTATTCGTATCCAAAAGATGGCGGAAACAGACCCATGAAATCAATGCCCCACATGTCAAAAATTTCAATAGCAGTAATGGGCTGAAGAGGCATCATTTGCTTACGAGTTAGACTCCCAACATGTTGACATGGGTCACATATCCTACAGAACTTGTAGGCATCTTTAAATAGTATAGGCCAATAAAAACCACATTGCAACACCTTAGCTGCCGTTTTCTTAGATGTAAAGTGTCCTCCGCAAACACTAGCATGACAAAAAGAGAATACACTTTGCATCTCATGATTCGGTATGCATCTTCTAAAGATTTGATCATTGCAATACTTGAACAAATAGGGGGCATGATAATAATAACTCCTTACTTCACGCAAGAAATTATTCTTATCATTCGATCCCCAATGCTCTGGCATCCGGTTCGTGACAAGAAAGTTTACAATGTCAACATACTATGGCATAGTAGAAAGTGCAAACAACTGCTCTTCGAAAAATGAGTCCTTAATGGAAAACTGTGGCACCGAATCATTAAAAACTAGCCATGATAAATGGTTAGCAACCACATTCTCTACTCCCTTTTTATCTTTAATAGTGATGTCAAATTCTTGGGGTAGAAGTATCCATCGTATTAAGCGTGATTTGGCCTCTTTCTTATCCAGCAGATATTTTAGCGCTGCATAGTCCGTGAAGATAATAATAGGAGTACCAAGGATATACGAGCTAAATTTGTCTAATGCAAATACTACTGCAAGCAATTCCTTCTCGGTGGTGGTGTAATTCATTTGAGCATCGTTTAAGATTTTACTTGCATAGTAAATGACATATGGCTTATTATCCTTGCGTTGTCCTAGGACAGCTCCTATCGCATAGTCGCTAGCATCGCACATGATCTCAATGTAATGACCAATCGGGTGGTCGCACGATGGGTGCAGCGCTAAGCATAGACTTCAACTTTTCGAACGCCTCCTGACAGGTTTCAGTCTAATTGAACGATGTATCAAGGGATAGGAGGTTACATAATGGTCGAGCTATGACACTAAAGTTCTTGATGAACCTCTTATAAAATCCAGCGTGACCCAAAAATGATCTAACATCTCTAACCGTCTTGGGTGCGGGTGCATTACACAACCCGAATAGCATTCGTCGGAAAGCGAATGTACCAAAAGAACAAGTGAAAGTAGTTATTTCTTGATCCTCAGATGAAATTTCGATTTGGTAGTACCCGAAATAGCCATCGAGAAAATAATAAAAATTGTATCCTGCAACTCTTTCCAAAACTTGGTCTAGGATGGGTAGGGAAAAATGATCTTTCCTAGTGACCAAATTCAATTTTCGGTAGTCAACACACATGCGCCAACTCATCAGAACGCGAGTCGGGACTAACTCATCCTGCTCATTTTCGACTACCGTCGACCTGCTTTCTTGGGCACGACTTGAGTAGGACTCACCCACTTGCTGTCGGAAATCGGATAAATAATATCCACATCAAGCAACTTAAGGACTTCTGTTTTAACCACATCTCTCATTGTAGGATTCAGCCTACGCTGCATTTGCCTTGTGGTTTTCGCATTATCCTCCAAATATATCCGGTGCATGCAAATCAAAGGGTTAATCCCCTTCAAGTCTGCAATCGACCATCCAAGCACTTCTTTATGACTCTTTAGGACCGTATGTAATTTTTCTTCTTGATCATTATCGAGCCCAGTCGAGATAATTATGGGAAAAGTGTTATCGGATCCAAGAAAGGCATACTTGAGTTCCTTTGGTAAGGGTTTCAGCTCAAGTATGGGTGCTTGTTTCCGAGATTGTACAATTTTTGTCCCTTGTGAGGGCAACTGCTCGAATTCCTCTATTCTCGATCTCCACCCATTGACCATCATGACATCCGAATTATCTAAAATAGGTGGGGCCATGTCATCAGCAGTACCTTCAGAATACCAATCTATTAAACCATTGTCAGCCGATTCAGTAAATGTTTCTTTTAACAGATATTCTTCCGCAATGGTTTCAACCCATTCAACCTCTTTACTTTCTTCATGATTACTGGGTTGTTTGCCTATACTAAAGACGTTCAGTTCCAAGGTCATATTGCCAAAAGCTTCATTGCCCCATTCCTACAATTGATCAATGCATTAGAAGTTGCAAGGAATGGACGTCTTAAGATGACCGGAATCTGAGATGGTGAATTGGAAGCCGGATGTGTGTCCAGTATGATAAAGTCGACAGAAAAATAGAACTTGTCTACTTGGACCAACACATCTTCGATAATCTCTCTAGGAACCTTCACTGACCTGTCAGTTAATTGTAAGATGATAATTGTTGGTTTCAACTCACCCAAACCAAGTTGCTCATATACCGTATATGGCAACAAGTTCACACTCGCTCCTAAATGTAGCAATGCTCGCTCAATCCTAAAATTGCCAATGATGCACGAGATAGTTGGGCAACCTGGATCCTTATATTTAGAGAGAATGTTATGTTGTAAAATTGTACTCACATTTTCAGCCAGAAATGCCTTTTTCTTGACATTTAACCGACGCTTGACAGTGCACAAATCCTTCAAAAATTTTGCATATGAAGGTACTTGTTTGATTGCATCAAGAAGAGGTACATTAATTTTTACTTGCTTAAAAAGCTCAAGAATTTCAGAGTTTGGTTCAAGCTTTTGCAAGGGCTTTAATCTTTGTGGAAATGGTGCTGGAAAAGGACATTCGATTTTTTCAGCAGATGTTGGTGCTTTGGTTTCTTCATTATCCTTTTCTTTTGTCTTGGGAGAGTCAGAATCAGGTATGACTTGTGTTTGTTCTGGGACTGGTCGGTCAATAACTTTTCCACTTCACAAAGTTATTATACTCTTCGCTTGTTCTTTATGCGAAGTTGAAGATGATGCATTGCTACCACCGTAGACTTGAGGATTAGGTTGTGGTTGAGCTGGTAGCTTACCCTTCTCTTGAGAACTTAAAGCAGTGGTCAGCATTGTCAGTTGATTTCTTATTTCATCATTGATTTTGGCTTGACCTTGCATGAAAGATTGCAAAGTTTCTTCGAGACTGGGTTTTTTAGGGGGTGTGAGTGCATAATGAGGTTGCGGAGGTGGAGGAGTTGGGTAATATACTGGTTGAGGTTGGTCATTCCTCCACCTGAAATTTGGATGGTTCTTCCATCCAGGATTGTAAGTACCCGAAAAAGAAATATTAAAAGATTTTTTGTATGCATTCATAACATTGGCCTGATCGTGCAAGACTTCCTTGAATGCAGGTACTGTGGGGCAATCAGTGGTGAGATGGCCAGGCATCTCACAAATCTCACAACACTCGCTGTTATGTTCTACGGTCTTAACGGTTCAATCCTTCTAAGTTCAATTTTTTCTACCTTCCTAGTAAGGGCCGCCATTTTAGCCTGAATATCATCCTGAGTACTAAGGTTGTAAAGGCCCCCGTGTCCAATGCTAGTAGGCTTAGGCAAAGGTTTATTCACTCTATCCCCTGTATCCCATAATTGTGTAGTCTCTGCGAGAGAGTCTAAATAGTCCCATGCCTCATCGGATTGCTTTTCCAAAAATAGACCATTGCACATGGTCTCTATAAATTGTTTTAACTGTGGAGACAACCCTTCGTAAAAGAAACTAATGGTTCTCCATGTTTCAAACCTGTGATGAGGACAAGAGAGAAGCAACTCTTTAAATCTCTTCCAGCATTCATAAAATGTTTCATGGTCTTTTTGTTGGAAATTACTATATGCCTTTTCAAAAAGTTAGTCCTTTGTGCAGAAAAGAATTTTTTCAAAAATTCTCTTTGCATATCATGCCATGTTCCTAGCGATCTAGGTCTCAAGGAGTTCAGCCATGTTTTGGCTTTATCCTTTAAGAAAAAAGAAAACAAGGTCAATTTAAGGACATCTTCTGATACATTTGGCACTCTAAATGTGATGCTAATTTTCTCAAAATCCTTAAGGTGAAGATAAGGGTTCTTGGATTCCATCCCATGATACTTGGGCAGCAATTGAATTACCCCTGGTTTGATTTCAAAGTGTCCTACATTTTCAGAAATAATCATGCATGAAGGTTGACTAGTCCTAGTAGGATGCAAGTATTGTCGAAGTGTCATAACTGGGGGTCTACCTTCATCACCATGGTGACTTCCTACATCATCATTAGCCATCTCACTAGATCTGAGATTTTGCGAAAGAGTTTCAATAATATGATCGGAATTGTCAAAAGTTTTTCGATTCAAACGTCCAGTGTTATCCCTATTCCAACCTAGCATACAAAATTTATTTTTAATTTTTATTTTTTTTAAATGATCACCCTTGATCTTTTCTTAAAGTTTTTATCAATTTTCAATTAGCAACAAGGATTAATGAGGTATGATAACAATAAAATTATGATTCTAAAAAAAATTTAATACAGAAAATTCAAAACAGACAGCAGCAAGGTTTCATATTAATCTAATGGTCTTAAAAGTCTCAGAATGTCAATCAGACCGTTCAGATTATCGAAACACACGTCCTGCACTAGTTGACCAAATTTGAGTCCACTAAAACAGCGAATTACTCTGATATCATAGTTTGATGCAGACTGTGCAGGGAATAAAAACAGCAGTAAAGATTATTTTTTTTTAGTTTTACTTTTTTTTTCTTTTCGAAAAAAACTAACTACTAAGGTACTAATTAAATCTAAAATTATACTAATAACTCAGCCGTTCTCCGGCAACGGCGCCAAAAACTTGATGCGTTGTAAAACTGCTCTCCCAAGTGCAGGAGAATCGCACAAGTAGTATAACTCGGAAGTCCGAGATCAATTTCTCAAAAAACGATCTATGGATTATTAGCGTAATTTTTAGATGTAATTTTTAGTTGATTTTCAGAAATTAAAAGTAGAGAATAATATATCAATAAACAAAGTTCAATGAAATAAAGATGGTAGGAATCCCCCTTGATGATATCGCATCCAAGAAATAAATTCTATGGTTCTTGATTAAAGATTAATGGTAGGATAGATCTAATCATGGTATATGTTTCATGAACATATGAACTCAATTTCTAAGCATTCATCATGCTTACTACGTCTACGATGAATCAAATACTAAAGCAATCCATATATCAATAGTCATAAGCCATTAAAGAACTATCTACGAAATAACTACGTATGGATCAAGAACATATCAGTAAATATAAATCATTCAAAGCAAAAGTTTAGAGTTTACTTCAAAGAGCAATACATCAAAGGTTCCTCCATCATCCTTCCTAAGAAATCAGCCACTCATTTCAAACACTAGCCTCTTTTCTCTTTTTTTTTTCTTTTTCTTTTCGGAAACAGGGCATCCCCTGTTTCCCTTTTTTTTCCTTCCCTCCTCTGTTTTTTTTTAGAATGGGAACTCTCCCTTTCCCAGCCGAGAGAGCCCCTCATATAGTTCGTGAGAGCCCTAATGCTCGTAGGGGAATGGGCGCGGATGGCTAGGATGAGATCGCGAATGCTGAGCCTGTTGTGACGCTAGGATGCGCCGTGAACAGATGGATGGATCGACACAGATGCTGGGAAGATCGTGAACTCCGAATGCTACGGATGCGGAAGAAGCAAACTGATGGATTGCTAATCCGAAAGCTGATTTGGAGGGAACGGAAGGAATGGATGTATCGCCGGAGGAGGCGAATCGCGGAATGATGCGGATTCGGAAGCTGGCCGCAGGATGAGATTTGGATGTGCTGGATGCGGACGCTAGGAAGCTTCATGGGAGGCTCGCAGGATGCACTGTGAACGCAGACGGGATCTGAGGAGGCTGGGATTTTGTTGGAAGGAGGTTGAGGTGCGGAAACGGAAGATTGCAAGGAATTGGACGTGGGAGAATCGCCAAAGATGGCCGGATGTTGGGCTTGGGACGCTGAGTTTCGGATGATGCCAGGGTGATGGTTGGGATGAATGAATCATGAACTCCAGAGGCCTTTGAAATAGGGAAAGAGAAGGATGCAAGATGCTGGGTGGATGTTCGTGGATGGCTGGGAGGCACGTGAGACGGGCGGATGGATCGTGATTCTTCCATGCGGGCGGACGCGTGGGATAGATACTGGTTCGCGGATGCGGTGGATCACTCGCGGGAGGATGGGCTGCACGCGGCTCAGATGCTTGGGCTCACAGAAGACTGAAGCTGCGACGAAGTGGACGGCTGAACTTGGCTGGGGTTGACCCATGCTGTTGGCTGGTCATCTGCGGTGATGCATCTTTTTGGACCCGATGCGAATTTTAACTTTGATTTACGATCACCTGCACCCCACAAAAATATAATATTAATGCAGCACTTTTATCATTATTTGTTAGCAATAATACTAATTTAAGTGATGTGTAGATCGCACTTTGTGCTCTCATCAGCGCCATCAACTAGCATACTCCGGTAAGGTCTGCCTGACCTGCTACTGAACGAGGAGAATCTTGGGAGACTGGCTGCTCGCTAAGCTCTGGGGAGGGTGGTCTCCTATCGTCGTCCATGTCTTCTTAATGGTCACCTAGCAGTCAATATTTAAAGTAAGATTACAATAAACTAGCATATTATGACAATCTCTATAGGCTACAACATTCTTAACTACCCATTGCCCTAGATACTTTATGGTTATTTTTTTATTTAACCTAGGGCTCTGATACCACAAGATGTCACGCTTCAGACCCGAATTCTTGACACAGCCGTGCTATTGTCGACTACCACCCACAATAGCACGTAGCCTTATACAAGGGTAGCAGGTAGCCAAAAGAAGTCAAACTTTCATATATTAAAAGATTTGCAGTACAACCTTTAAGGTTGATACAAAATACAGAACTTCCATACTATTTAGATATATAAAAGTATGTATGCTTCACCCAAAAATAACGAAGCTCTCTTACAAAAGAAAAATACACCAGATGGCGATCACTGGTGAAGATCTAAAAGAAAATGTAAATAAACCAATATGAGCTATACGGCTCAGTAAGTAATCCCGCATAATCTTATCGGATCAACTAATATATTAACCAAGTTTAAACAGAGTTTGAGAAGCTCACATGCATACTGTCTGACAATTCATCATAATCACATATTTATGCTAAGAAATCAAGCAGCACTTTAAGTCAACAATAATTCTCCTAAGATATACATATGAAACCGTGCCCCCGGCATGCCGTGGTCCATACTCTCAGATGCTACTGCGAAATCATTCTCGGCTACTGGCGGGGCCAGCTCAGTTATTAGTCAGCCACTGGCAGTGCCGGCTCAGTCATTCTCGGCCACTAGCAAGGCCATCTCAGTTGCATTCGGTCGGTAGCATCTTTGAGCCCATTTATAGTGCCTCTTGGCTAGATACAATTTTGCTATACTAGTTTGCATGCATGATTAACATATCAGCATAATCATGGTGCTTACATGGCCATAATTTATGAGATCAGGCAAGATTACTCACTTTTCATAACATATCATGCATGAAGTATATGCTTGAAAAATGCTTAGGAAATATTAATAAACATGACATGATCCATAACAGGATTAAAACAGGTTACTTACAATAATTTGTTATCCAATTCCTTAGGTCCGGATGACGGATCTTTGGCTCCTAAAACCACATTGTAAGAGTCAGTTCATCTTACCATGGACTTGTTTGGATCCCAACCAAGGATCCTAGCCCAATTTAATTTACCTAATTTGAAGCCTTTGGGGTTCAATTAAAGTCAATTTGGATCCACAAGGTTTAATTGGGCCTGATTCAAAACAAATTGAGCTTGCTGGGATCAACATGACATGAATGGGGTTCAGATCCAGCTTAATTGAGCTTAATTGGGTTCATTCAGGCTCAGTTAGGTTCAGAACCGTTGCTATTTGGACTTAATTGGACTCATTCATTCGATTGGGCTCGGTTCACCTTTTTATTGGGTTTACCCAAGCCCATTTCAATTTATTTCGGCCTAACGGGTTTCGGACCTGAACTTGGATCTGACCCGTTAGGCAACCCGTTAAAAGGTTTCTTCTGGGGGATTCCAGAGGCTTCTGCCTCTTTCGTCCATGCCTCTCTCTCTCCTCTGGCCTCTCCTTCGTCTTCACCGAAACCCTCCCGCTCCAGCCGAAACCCCTCCCCGACCTCCTCCTCCTCCTCCTCTGATCTCCTTCCTCTTTCCTCACCACCTTCCGGCTCCTCCCTTTTCTCTCGCAGGCGACCGAGGAGACGAGGCTCCCCCAATCCACCAACCGAGGTGGAGTTCCCCCCCGGGGGTAGCAGCGGATGGAAGGCCGGCCCTTCCTCTTCTCCGAAGTGATGCCGGAGAAGAGGAGGAGGGCCGGGAGGTGGGGTCGAGGCCGGATCTCCTTCGGGAGGTCCTCACCTGCTCCGACCACGGCGAGGTAAGGCCGTGGTCCAAGGTAAGTATTTTTTTTCTTTGTTCTTCTCCTGCTTCCGTCTCCCCTCTTCTCTCTTTTTCTTTTTCTTTTCAGCGCCACCACCTCTTCGCCGGTGAAGAGGTGGGGCTTAGTTGAGGCTGGCGGCCTTGTGGCCGCATCTGTCACCGGCTCGGCCAGACCCGGCAGCCCTTGGTTTCCCCTTAGTCTTAGGGCAGCCGCGGCCGGGGGGCTGCGGTGCCCTTTCACCCGTAGGCCGAGTCCGGTTGGGCTCGGCCCAGGTGGATGTTGGACCTAGGCCTGGGGCATCCTCAGGCCGGCTCGCGGCCCGTGAGTCCGGCCCGCGGCCTATGGGTCCGGCCCGTGGCCCCTCTCCTGTCTTCCCCCAGTGCCGGTCTTCTTCTCTGTGCTGGTCTCCTCCCCTCTATTTCATTGATGAAACAGAGAGGAGAACACCCCACAAAGAGGTTTCTCCACCCTTTTTCTTACTTAAGACCCTACTCATAGTGGCCCTTACCTTGCTTTGGCTAGTCGAAGTTGGGCAGTACCACCTCGGCAAGCTTCCTCCTTCCTCTCCTAGGGCTACAAGGTTCCTTCTGCCTCCAGCTCCAAGGCTCAGCTCTCTGGTGCAGTATATCCAGAGGGTTTGAGGTTTAAGAGGGTATATCAAAATGGGGTTAGCAATCTTAAGGGTTATATATATTGGCTTAGGATTTGACCCCAAGAGGAGGTGGCATCCTCTCCTTCACCACTGCTCCAGGAGCCACCAGCTGCCCCCCCTCTTCAGGCCAGTTCAGTACCCAACTATCGAGGGGGAGGAGGTGGCGGGCTCCCATTTTGCATGGCAGTGGGCGTCTATTCGTTGGCTAGTTGGTGGTCCTGTCCTTTCAGCCCTTAGGTGGGAGATGGCAGTCTTCCATGGCTGCTCCTCATGGGCCAGTATGGCCCACTAACACCCCCTGGCCCAAATACTTTTCAACTGGGCCCTAAAAGTATTGGGCCCAGTTCGTATTGGGCCCGGACATTACAAGTATTACAATTTGTCGACCTGATCTACGAATCCAAATCGTTCCCTAAAAAAAGGCCCTAAATTGCTCTAGTGCTCGAGTCCATACTAGGCAGATCACCAAGCCTTGTCAAGTATCCATGGAGCCCACTGATGATGAACTATATTAAATGACCTTGGCCCTGGTCAAGTTTCAGGCTTATGATTTGCTGATCGAACAGCTCACACATGACCCACCTGAAATCGTCAAACGCTATCATCTAGCTACTCATCCCTGTTTATTATTATTTGATTAAAATCATCGAACATAAATTAATTTTATTTTTAATATTTTTAATAGGGTTACTGAATTGTCCGGTGAAGTTTGACAGTCCAAGATGGAAGAAGTAAATCTTACACTTCTTATTATTTTTTAGATGATTATATTTTTCGTGCATAAAATTTGCTTTTTGAAATATCATACTTTTCTCGAAATTATGGATTAGCATATGTGTTATAAAAATCATACTTTATTATGAAAAATAGTTTATGAATGCTTTGATGAATATAGCTTTGTTATGAAATATGAATCAGATCATGCGATTTAGTATTTTACATCAAATTATATGTATGTTTTACGAAAAAGATATAAGCTTTCTAAAGGCTTATAGATAACTATGTATGATCTCTAAAATTAAAAAAAATTGACATGCAAAGCTAGCATCTATACGAACACTGGCCTTACCAATGGGTATAAAGTTGACATACGAAACATAAATCTATGTCGATTACAAATGTGGGTCATATCACGGGTATGAACCATAGCACGAATATCTATGAGCAATATTTGAACTATAATATGGCTAAATGGGAATACAATAATTTATATATTTATTAGCAAAATAAACTTGGAGCTATGTTAATGAAATATGAATAATTTATGCACGCATGATTTGTTTTATGACTTATTTTATTATACTCTATTACGAAATGCTTATTTTGGAATATCCGTTATTTTTTTTAAATGATGTATTGATATGAACAAATTCATGCTTGGTCCGGTAAGATAATGAAAGGTTTACTTACTGAGCTATGTAGCTCATATACCCCTATTTTTTTTTTCACTCTAAATAGATAGGGTCGATAAGAATGAAGGATGGTCTAGACTTAGAGTTCGTGCAATTAAGGTTTGCGATCTATATTGTAGAGCAGGACTTTAGTTCTTCTGTTGATTACGAATTTATAGTTAGTGATTTTTTAAATAGTAAGAATTATGGGTTTGGCATTTATATTTGGATTTATACGCTCTGAACCAATGTTGGTTTTATTTGATGGATGATAAAATTGTTGGGAATTGTATCCTAAGAGTCAATCGTCAATGCGCTGATGATTAAATTTTGTAAATGAATTGATAAATTAATAAAATATTATTTGGCATTGTTCATCATTTCATTGTACATCTTCAAATGAACTCTTATATGATGAAGTCCATAGGACTTGTTTTATGATAAAGGAGGATTTATCTTCAAGTCCTTAAAACTGTTCGCGATCAAATGATATGCTGTTACTAGGATGACAGCATTATCGAGATTAGGTCGTTGTGTGACATATACGTTGGTTGTCCTCTTAACCAAGGAGTGTGGAGACACTGATATGTCACACAGGTGAAGTGTAGGAGTATATTTCACTGAACGTGACCAATTCCGGAATGCTCTACTGTCAAGAGATGTTTCGAGTGGATATGGGTATAAATTTGGCCCTCTAACCTGAGACCGCAACCTGTGACTAGCAAGCAACTCACTGTACTTTGGTACCGGACTACCTGAATTTCTAATTCAGTGACGGAAGGTCACTGGGTATAGTCAAGTACTTGCGTAGTCAGTTGTGAGTCAAGATGGAATTGACCCCTTCTGGAAACAGGAGATAATGCCTTGTATTCAATTTAGCAAAACCTTGGCCAGGATAATCCTTGTGAGAAATCACAGGATTTCTAAAGTTGAATCACATCATGGATGCACTTATTATAGAGTTGACAGAACTCTGAAGTCATCCTGGCATTTAGGAGTCATAGGGATAAATTATACGGTAACCATAGTCCAAGGGTTCTTGAATGTTGCTTTGCGATCATTCGTCCTATCCGGACGTCGGGTACCATTGCTAGATGGTCATTTCGATTAGTACAAAAAGTTATTCTTGTGCTACCGGCTTAGGTTCGAACCTATAGGATCACACGCATCGAAGTTTCTAGGTTGATCAAATGGCTGATTAATGATTAAGAATCATTCAGGGATAATTTAGTCAATTCGATTGACAAAATTATCCTAAGCAAACGTTGCATTAAAATAATTATTGAATTATTGGAGGGTTAATTAGTAATTGGATTACTAATAAATTCAATTTGATTGAATTATTGGACTTTAATTGAGCCAAATTGAATTAGATTCAATTTGGGCTAAATTAGAGTTTGACTTAATTCGATCGGGTTCGACCAGAGCCGATTGGGCATAACCTAATTGATCGGACTTGACCCAATTAGATTGGAATTGACTCTAGTCAATTAAGAGTCATTATTGTGAAGAATTAAGTGGAATTAATTACAATTGGATTGCAATTGGGCGGATTTAATGAGCCAAATCAAATTGGGTTCGACCCAAATTAATTTGGGTTCATGATTGGGTCAATTTGATTAAACCAAGGTTTGTGCGGATTTTAAAGACCACATGTCATCGTAGGATGAATATGACTTAAGTCATGTTCACACTATGCGGACTTTAAAGTCCACATGGCGTCGTATGGTGCATGCTCCCAAATCAATTAATTCTTCTAATGAGATTAGGAATCCTAATGTGATTAGAAAATTAATCAATTGATTAAGTGGACACATGTCATGCATCTATGAGCACAAGGATTGGACACTTGGCATTAATCCAAGGGTGGGTTATAGTCCCATACTCCTAATAAGATTAGGAGAAGCCCTAAACCCAATCTATAAAAGGGTAGCAAGAGAGACATTATGAATGAAATTCTCTCCTCTTCCTCTCCACGCCAAGGGTTTAGTGATTATGATTTTTTTTTAGAACTTAGAGTTATGAAAAATTCAGAAAAAGGATCACTTCATTAGTTCTCCTCTTCTCCTTCTTCATCTTCTTCCTTCATCTCATAAGATCAATCAAAGGTTGATTGATTTTAGGAAGAACAAAATCAGCCACAGTAGGGTTCCGCGCAAGCTAGCACTTCCGCGGGATCAGATCAACTCGGAGCTTCGCGTGGATCATCCGTAGTGGCCAGACACGTGTGTGGCTACAAGGCTCGACTTTCAGATCTTCAAATCCAACCTCTTCATCATAAGGTATGAGATTTATTTTATCTTAGTTAGGTTTAGAACTTAATAAGGATTGTTGATTTTCTAATTCTATGGTTAATCATGCTTATAACTATTTTTACATAAATAGTTTAAACATTCTTGTAATTTATTTTTGAGATATGATCTCCCTTGCATGCTTGGAATTAAAGAGTTTAATTCTATCTTTCTACTGCATTTTTTTGAAAATTTTTAAAATTACATGCATGCAAAAATCGGCTTTTTTCCTTCAATTTGTATCAGAGTCAGGTTGAATGTTTAAACAATTTATGCTTAAAATAATTGTAATTAAATTTGATATTTATAAATATGTTTAGATCAGATCTAAAGAAGATTTATGAATGATTTAATTACTATTTTTGCATGATTAACTAGATCTGAAATTTGGATGCATGTGATGCATGTTTTATGATTAATATATGTGATATATTGAACATGTAAAATTTGAAATCATAAACTTATTTAGATTAGATCTAAATGCAATTTATGATCCTTTTAATCTCTGATTTTGTAAGACATATAAGATCTAAGAATAAATGCTTATGATGCATGTTATTTAAGTTAATTCATGTTAGTTTATATATGTGATATATGAACATAAATCGTTAATGATTTAAACATGAATTAAATATGAAATCAGAATGTTTAATTCACAAATTTAGATCTGATTTTAAGAACTAAAAATTTGTAATTAACATCTGATTTAAGACTTATACAATGATCTAAAAAATTTTCATAAAACTACACTTAATTAAGAATTAAGTGACCTAGAATTGTGAATTGAATTTCAATGACAAATTGCATAAGTCTTGGGGGTTTGGGTTAGCTCAAGTCAAGTTCTCTAATTGGGTTAGACCTAAGGTTAGAATCAAATCATGGAATGATTGAGTTAATTGATTAAATCTAACTAAGTAGTAATTAGATCAAATCAAGATAACTCAATTCAATTTACAATAGTTATAGATTGATCGGTTCCATGTCTTTGATCAGACCAAGATGGAACTTGATTTAGGATCCGTGGTTGAGCCCGAGTCATTAGGATGGTCAAAATCAAAATTGATTAACCAGTCGGTGTCTAAGGTAAGCTTGGCGGACTCGACCGGTGGTTTTTAATTGGGAGCTACTCGCACTGATGCGTCTTTGTCGAGTTAATGGCATATCCCTTCCACCGATCTCACTTACCTGGCCGATTTGGTCAATCATTTTTTGATTGGATCATTTAATGATTCGAGTTAACCCATGCCTGTAAGAAAAATCAGTTTGACTGATTTAGGTGCCTCCTTAACCGGTTTGAATCTAATTCTTTATAATCTGACTTGGTGAAGTCAGTAGGAGAATTTAGGTTAACCGGATCTTCTTATCTATCCTAATTTAATTCTCTAAAATTATTAGGTTCTTAAAATGAAATAGTTATGGGGATAACTAGGTCATAGCCTCCCATTAAGTTAGATAATAATGAGTCTAATGTTTCGATAATCATTGGAGGCACCACACGCCTGGAGCTTATTGGGCATTGGAATTGTCATTTGATATATGATGAGTCGAGTGTACCTTCAATAGGTGGTCAGGTGGGCCGAGCCACACTCGGGCTTGGTCATCTATTAGTTGATTATACGGAATCCTATCATTTAATGGTTGGACCTAACCAGAATCTTCGGTGGAGGCGCTACACGCCTGCCAAAGAGACTGGGGCAAAATTATCACTAGAAATTGTTTGGTGAAACAATGGTTCAGAACCTACCTATAGGTGCATATGGGTTGGCCGAGCCACACTCGGGCCCATATGCGATCAATTGGGTTCTAGTGCTCACTGAAGATTTAAGTGTAATTCTTCGAATTTGAGGTAGAGGCTACAAATTTGTATAAAATGGTGGGAGGACCTTTAGACTAAAGTTCAAGTCTTTAGGGTATTGTCAATTCATATACTGATAACCGATTTTTTTTATGCAGAAATGGCCACTAATTTGTCACTTCGTTCATTGTTGGATAATGACAAGTTGATTGGACCCAATTTCAATAACTGACTTAGAAAACTTAAGATTGTGCTAGAGCATGAACGGATCCTTTATGTGATAACGGATCCAGCACCTGAGCAGCCTGCTGCTAATGCACGGGGTGCGGTCAGAGAAACTTATCAGAAGTGGCTCAGTGACCGTATCACTGTCCGATGCATTATATGCTTGCTGCAATGAGCGACGAGTTCAGTCGCCGGTTCAAGAACGCCCTGCCCGAAGAAATCGTTCAAGTGTTGAACGAATCTTTTGGCACTCCCGACGATGTTGAAAGACACAAAACTAGTTGTGCTATTTTCAGCGCATGGATGAAGGATGGGGCATCGGTGACTGATCATGTATTGTACATGATTGAGTTGATCGAGCGCCTGAGCAGTCTCGATTTTTCCCTTCATGATCAATTGGGAAAAGATGCTATACTGAACTCTCTTCCTGGTTCGTACCGCCCATTTCTCACCAACTTTCGTATGACGAAATCGGTAGTAAATTATCACCAATTGTTGGGTTTACTACAAACTTTTGAGAAGGATCACCAACTCCTAAAAGGATCGGTGAATTTAGTGGGAGGTTCGTCCAAGGGTCGTGGTCCTTTTAAAAAAGGAAAGAAGAAAAATAAAAATCAAAAGAAAAAGGTGCATCGTGCAGAGCAAAGTCAGATTATGAATAAGAAGGCTGATTAGAGTAAGGCAGAGTGCTTCTACTATAAGAAGCAAGGGCATTGGAAGAGGGACTATCCTCAGTACATTGCCTCTCTTGATCCGAACAGGCCAAAGAAAAAGATGCAATCAGTTGCAGATCAAGGTACTTATATGATAACACCTTGTAATTTTTCAATATGTGATAATTCGACCTGGGTATTGGATATTGGAAGTCCTTTTAATATTTATAATTCGTTGCAGGGACTACAAGTCATTGAGAGATTTGAAGAAAGTGAAAGGTTCCTAAATGTTGGAGATGGAAGATCAGTTCCAGTTATAGCTTTAGGAATTCTGAAACTTGTATTCAATTCTCAAATAGTAGTCTTAAGTGACTGTCACTTTTGTCCTTCTTTCTTATTGAATGTAATTTCTGTAGGCCTTTTGGCCATGAACGGTTATGAGATTTCAATAAAAAGAAATTACTGTGATATCGTTATGAATGGTGTTACTATAATGAATGGACAATTGAGTAATAGGATTTACATATTATCACAGTCTGTTCATGTAATGTACAAGTCCAATAAGCGCCCTAGAATAGATAATATCACGGATGTCTACCTTTGGCATCATAGGCTAGATCATATTAACAAGAACAGGATGAACATGTTAAATAAAGAGGGAATCCTCAATATTAATGATTGTAAATCATTAACAACATGTGAATCATGCCTTCTTTGTAAGATGACCAAGTCACCTTTTACTAGAAAAGGTGAACGAGCCAATGACTTATTGACCCTAGTACATTCTGATGTATGTGGGCCAATGAGCACAAATGCTAGAGGCGGATATGCATATTTCATTACTTTCACAGATGACCTTTCGAGGTATGGTTATGTCTATTTAATGAGACATAAATCTGAAGCATTTGATATGTTCAAATTGTATCGTAATGAAGTAGAAAAACAAACTGGAAAGAGTATTAAAATTCTTCGATCAGATCGAGGGGGTGAATACCTTTTCAATGAGTTTTTGATATATCTGAAAGAGAATGTGATTCTTTCCCAATGGACTCCTCTTAGTATACCGCAGTATAACGGCGTGTCAAAAAGAAGAAATCGAACTCTATTAAATATGGTTCGATCCATGATGGGGTTTGCTGATCTGCCCATATCCTTTTGGGGATATGCACTTGAGTCAGCCTGTTATATACTTAATAAGGTTCCAAGTAAATCTGTGAATAAAACACCACATGAGATGTGGACGGGACGGAAATCGGTACTCTCTCACCTTAGGGTTTGGGGGTGTCCGGCGTACGTCAAACGTTTGAAGATAGACAAACTTGAACCCAAGTCTGACAAATGTTTCTTTGTCGGTTACCCTAAAGAAACTAAAGGATATTATTTCTACCTTGTTGAAGAACAAAAGTTGTTCGTAAGCAATAGAGCTATTTTCTTAGAGAAAGAATTCCTTAGTGAAGGAACTAATAGCTCTAATGTTGAACTTAGGAAAGTTCAACATGTAAAAGATCCGACACCATCCACTGAACCAATTGAGTCGGATTTGATTAGATCAGATCCAGAACCCATCTTAGATGCACCATTAAGGCGATCAAGTAGAGTACCACGTCAGCCGGACACATACTATGGTTTCTTGGTCCGGAACGGGGATCCTATCGAACTTGATGAAAATGATGAGGATCCGATCACCTACATGGATGCAATGCAGAGGTATGACTCTGATGCATGGCTTGGAGCCATGCAATTCGAAATGGAATCCATGAAGGTCAATGATGTATGGACATTAGTTGACCCACTCGAAGGGATTAAACCCATAGGGTGTAAATGGATTTTCAAAAGAAAATGGGGCACAGACGGAAAGGTAGAAACCTATAAAGCTCGTCTGGCTGCCAAAGGATATCGTCAGCATTATGGTATTGACTATGACGAGACGTTTTCTCCTGTGGCAATGCTCAAATCCATTCGGATTATGTTTGCGATAGCAGCATATTTAGATTATGAAATCTGGCAAATGGATGTAAAGACCGCTTTTCTAAATGGAGATTTAGAAGAGGAGGTGTATATGATGCAACCTGAAGGTTTTATATCTACAGATGAGTCTAAGGTGTGCAAGCTTCAAAAATCTATTTATGGATTAAAACAAGCTTCACGGAGTTGGAACATACGATTTGATAAGGTGATCAAATCGTATGGCTTCATTAAGAATGAAGAGAAATCTTGCATTTATAAATGGGCAAATAGTTCAGTTATTATATTTCTTGTTTTGTATGTGGATGATATTATTCTAATCGAAAATGACATTCCTGCATTATAAGGAATAAAGGTTTGGCTATCATCTCAATTTGCCATGAAGGATTTGGGAGAAGCATCTTACATCCTAGGGATGAAGATTTATAGAGATAGATCTAGAAGATTGCTTGGATTATCCCAATCCACATACATTGATACTATACTGAAGAGGTTAAGTATGATTAATTCCAAGAAAGGCTATCTTCCGATGGGCTATGGAACTAACCTCTCTAAGAGGGATTGTCCGACAACCCCTCAAGAAAGAGAGAGTATGGATAGAATTCCATATGCTTCGGTAGTGGGATCTATAATGTATGCCATGACATGTACTAGACCAGACGTGGCATACTCACTAGGAGTAGTGAGCAGATACCAGTCTGATCCAGGTAGTAACCACTGGAAGGTTGTAAAAACCATCCTTAAGTATTTGAGAAATACTAAAGACCAGTAGCTTGTCTACGGTGATTCTGACTTAAAACTTGAAGGATATACTGATTCAAGTTTTCAGTCAGATCAAGATGATAGCAAGAGCGTGTCGGGATATATCTTTACTCTTAAGGGTGGGGCCATCTACTGGAAAAGTTCCAAACAGCATACAGTGGCAGATTCTACATGTGATGCAGAATACATCGCAGCATCTGATGCCGCCAAGGAAGCCGTATGGTTGCGGAAGTTCATCACTGAGCTTGGAGTGACATCCTCCATTGATGGTCCAGTGCCTGTATTTTGTGACAATACTGGAGCCATAGCTCAAGCAAGAAAACCCAAAGCACATCAGCGGACCAAGCATATTCTACGTCGCTACCACCTGGTTCGAGAGATCGTCGAACGAGGTGATATTGATCTTCAGAAGATTGACACAAAAGAAAATCTGGCTGACCCATTTACCAAAGTTCTCGGCATTAAAGAGTTCAACGAACACAAGTCGAAGATGGGTATTAGATACTGTGCCGATTGGCTTTAGGCTAAGTGGGAGTTGTTGGAAATTATATCCTAAAAGTCAATCGTCAGTGCGCTGATGATTAAATTTTGTAAATGAATTGACAAATTAATAAAATGTTATTTGGCATTGTTCATCATTTCATTGTACATCTTCAAACGAACTCTTATATGATGAAGTCCATAGGACTTGTTTTATGATAAAGGAGGATTTATCTTCAAGTCCTTAAAACTGTTCGCGATCAAATGATATGCTGTTACTAGGACGACAGCATTATCGAGATTAGGTCCTTGTGTGACATATACGTTGGTTGTTCTCTTAACCAAGGAGTGTGGAGACACTGATATGTCACACAGGTGAAGTGTAGGAGTACATTTCACTGAACGTGACCAATTCAAGAATGCTCTACTGTCAAGAGATGTTCCGAGTGGATATAGGTATAAGTTTGGCCCTCTAACCTGAGACCGCAACCTGTGACTAGCAAGCAACTCACTGTACTTTGCTACCGAACTACCTGAATTTCTAATTCAGTGACGGAATGTCACTGGGTATAGTCAAGTACTTGCGTAGTCAGTTGTGAGTCAAGATGGAATTGATCCCTCCTGAAAACATGAGATAATGCTTTGTGTTCAACTTAGCAAAACCTTGGCCAGGGTAATTCTTATGAGAAGTCACAGAATTTCTAAAGTTGAATCACATCATGGATGCACTTATTATAGAGTTGACAGAACTCTGAAGTCATCCTGGCATTTAAGAGTCATAGAGATAAATTATACGGTAACCATAGTCCAAGGATTCTTGAATGTTGCTTTACGATCATTCGTCCTATCCGGACGTCGAGTACCATTGCTAGATGGTCATTTCGATTAGTACAAAAAGTTGTTCTTGTGCTACTGGCTTAGGTTCGAACCTATGGGGTCACACGCATAGAAGTTTCTAAGTTGATCAAATGGCTGATTAATGATTAAGAATCATTCAGGGGTAATTTGGTCAATTCGATTGACAAAATTATCTTAAGCAAAAGTTGCATTAAAATAATTATTGAATTATTGGAGGGTTAATTAGTAATTGGATTACTAATAAATTTATTTCGATTGAATTATTGGACTTTAATTAAGCCAAATTGAATTAGATTCAATTTGGGCTAAATTAGAGTTTGACTTAATTCGATCGGGTTCGACCTGAGCCGATTGGGCATAACCTAATTGATCGGACTTGACCCAATTGGATTGGAATTGACTCTAGTCAATTAAGAGTCATTATTATGAAGAATTAAGTGGAATTAATTGCAATTGGATTGCAATTAGGCTGATTTAATGAGCCAAATCAAATTGGGTTCGACCCAAATTAATTTGGGTTCATGATTGGGTCAATTTGATTAAATCAAGATTTGTGCGGATTTTAAAGACCACATGTCGTCGTAGGATGAATATGACTTAAGTCATGTTCACACTATGCGGACTTTAAAGTCCACATGGCATCGTAGGATGCATGCTCACAAATTAATTAATTCTCCTAATGAGATTAGGAATCCTAATGTGATTAGGAAATTAATCAATTGATTAAGTGGACACATGTCATGCATCTATGAGCACAAGGATTGGACACTTGGCATTAATCCAAGGGTGGATTATAGTCCCATACTCCTAATAAGATTAGGAGAAGCCCTAAATCCAATCTATAAAAGAGTAGCAAGAGAGACATTATGAATGAATTCTCTTCTCTTCCTCTCCACGCCAAGGATTTAGTGATTATGATTTTTTTTTAGAACTTAGAGTTCTGAAAAATTCAGAAAAAGAATCACTTCATTACTTCTCCTCTTCTCCTTCTTCATCTTCTTCCTTCATCTCATAAGATCAATCAAAGGTTGATTGATTTTAGGAAGAACAAAATTAGCCACAGCAGGATTCCGCGCAAGCTAGCACTTCCGCTGGATCAGATCAACCCGGAACTTTGCGTGGATCATCCGTAGAGGCCAGACACGTGTGTGGCTACGAGGCTCGACTTTCAGATCTTCAAATCCAACCTCTTCATCATAAAGTATGAAATTTATTTTATCTTAGTTAGGTTTAGAACTTAACAAGGATTGCTGATTTTCTAATTCTATGGTTAATCATGCTTATAACTATTTTTACATAAATAGTTTAAATGTTTCTGTAATTTATTTTTGAGATATGATCTCCCTTGCATGCTTGGAATTAAAAAGTTTAATTCTATCTTTTCGCTGCATTTTTCTGAAAATTTTTAAAATTACATGCATGCAAAAATCGGCTTTTTTCCTTCAAAAATTGGATTCTTGTTTATTCTATTATATTTGAGATAGATTTGAAAGTTAAATATAATGTTGTCTTTATGTTATCGTGGGTTGTACCCCTCGGTAGCATGACCACATCATGTTTTGAATATGGGGCGTGACATTATAGTATTCAAGCAATAGGTTTGATCGTGGGTTAAGCTTAAAAATCAAGTAATTGGTAGAACTTAAGCTTAGTTTTGTGATTTGTAACGATAGGCATATGATGAGTGATGAGAGTACAAAAGTGCGACCTACATGTCACCTAAATTAGTATTATTGCTAACCGATAATGATAAATTCACTGGATTAATATTATATTTAGGTTTGGCACAGATTTTCATAAATTAGAGATAAAATGCACATTGAGTACAAATTTGACTAAAGAAGGATTCCTTCCCAGATCCGACCCGGTTGAAGATCGGGTCGGGTCCGAGTCGGGTTCGGATCCGAATCAGGTCCATTTCTTTGGTGCTTTTGGGAAATAATTTTGGGGCAAATCTAATTTGGCCATATCATAACTATGAGGTGCTGGGTAACCCATGACTTGAAAGACTTGCAATTGACCTCAACAGATGACCCGCGACGAACCAAGTTCGTCCGTCTACAAGCCAAATTTCATATCACACTATTTTTTTATTATTATCTAGATGACTGATTGGATGGAAATTGGTGTCTCCCAGCTCCATCTCACGAGGGCAAAGAAAATCCCAGCAATCCCGCCACTGCAGCCTTCACCGCGTCCGTGAATCAGCGCCCCCCAAGCTCTTTCGGAATCCTAGCATCCGAATCCAATCTCCGGCAATCCCGCACCGCGTCCTCACCACGTCTCCACCGCATCCATGTCGTGGCATCCCTTCCAAATCCTCCACGCCAGCAAACGCATCAAGCTCCATCGATCACGGCAGACCCCAGCTGCCTTCCGCTTCCAATCCCGACGATCCCGCGGCGATTCCCGCATCCGATCCCAGCAGCGCCCGAAGAAGGAAGTCCGCGCCTCTCATCCCGTAATCCAGCGATTCCGTGGCCAACCAGATAGGAATTTTGCATCTCCTCCCTTCCCGAATCAACCTCTCAGCCTTCCCATGATCCCGCTTCCGAGTTTCAGCACATGTCCAAGCACCCAGCAGCCCTTCCGTGATTTCCTCCCGTCGATCAAGCTCCCATTTCTTCAGCCCTCTTCTGGATTTGAGAGCCCCTGCATCCGTTACCCCTCCATCAAGGGATTCGTCGCTATAGATCAGGGGGTGGGCGACCTATTTAAGGAGAGGAAGAGGCCGACGAGGAGGAGGAGGAGGGCGAGGGCTCTCGGGTTGGTGGCCGGCGGGTCCAAGGCGGGTGGCCGGCGGGTCCAAAGGAGAAGAAGAAGCTCGGCTGGTTCAAGAAGGAACAGGGGAGAGGGATTGTTTTGAAGGAAATGCTCTGTTTTCTCTTTTGAAAACAGAGCATGTTCTAATATTTTTTTTTTGTTTTTTTTTAAGAGTTTTATTTTAAGAGCATGTGTTTTGGGGTTTTTAGTTTTATTTATGCTAAAGTCGTAATTTCTGTTGTTTTTAATTTCCGTTCTTTAAATTCTGTAATCTTTCTTCTTTTTTTTCATGCAATATATGAAATTTTCTTTTATGCAATTTATGTTCCAGGTTTCAATCTTCTTAGCACTTGCTTTCATCCATTTCAATTCATGCCAAAATTTTCCTTTGAATAGTTAAACATTTCATGAATTTATAAATGCTCTTTGATTTCTAAATACTTATCTTTTTATTATTTTTAAATAAAAAAATTCTCCGGTAGACTAGAGAATCCATCAACATCCTCATAATAATGTTTTTCTTTAGTTATTCGAAACTCAATTTTGAATCCGAGTGAACATTTTAATTTTTATGCAACTCCAATCGTCTTCCTGTGGATCGACCTCTTACAACCACTATTCTTCGAGTAAGAAAGGTAAGAGTAAAATTTAAATTAATTTTTGTTCGTCGGTTCTAACAACGATCTGTCTAGCATATTTTTAGGTAGACAGAAATCGGACGAACAGAATTTTGGCGCCGTTGCCGGGGAGGCAAATTGAGAAGCAAGAACGATCAAGAAGATCAAATTGGATTTTGGATGCCCAGAGTGAACGCACTCCGGTAGTAAGTTTTTATTTCTATTATTTTGATTATTTTCAGTTAATAATTTCGTATTAAATTCTGAAATTTGAAATTTGAAAAAAAAATTCAAAAAAAAATTAAAAAAAAATATATATTTCAAAATTCAAAAATTCAAAAATTTAAATTCAAAATTTGAATTCTGAAATTCGAAATTTGAAATTTAAATTTTAAAAAAAATAAAATAAAATAAAATAAAATAAAAAATTCAAAAAAAATAAAAAATAAAAATAAAAAAATATCTATATTATTTTTGCTAGTAATTGATAAGGTGCAATCCCCCGAGGTTATCATACCTTTATTGGGGCTCCTCACGGAGTAATCTTCAGAGCTTAGTCAATGGGCATTCGGAGATTGACTGACGCATAAGGATTGTGTTTAGTTTACATTCAAGTTATTGCTAAAAAAAAAAATTAAAAAAAATAAAAATAAAAATAAAAAATAAAAAAAAAAGTAAAAGTAAAAAAAAAATTGCTTGCTCATTTAATCAATACAACCTAATGACAATGCATAAACTTTGAAAAAAAATATTGATTATTTGCTGCATTTAGTATTAAGCACTTGCATAAAATAATTTAAGGGCAAAACCCATTAAAAAGATAAGGTTGGGAAGTCATTACCTGTCCTTAGCCCAAAAATCACCACCTTGCATACTTATCCTAAGCTAAATTAAATTAAAATCAAATTAGACGTTGGCCTTAGGATTTTCGAGCTCAATTAGGCTTGGAAAGAAGCAGCTGAAAGCCACTCCAGTGAGAATTTAGTAATTAGTGATGTCAAGGAAAGTTTTACAACAGTGAGAACTGTTACGGGTATTGTGGTATCGGTGTATCCCTTCTGGCACCACCACACACCCCGGAACTTTTCTGGTCACTGGTTACTGGATCACTTAACTGGTAAGCTCAAGCTTAATCTGAAAGGAGATTAGGAGCTGTCTAATCTAGAAAGAATTTTAGGAACTTTTTTAACCTGATAAGTCTCTGTGCAACTAGATTTAAGAAGCTACTAAACCTCACTTAGTTCTAAGACTAATAGGATCAAATTGTTGTGTGGTGTTGGTTGTGGTCAGCTGTGTCTAGCCCTTCTTTTCTTTTAAGATTTCATTTAGGAGTCGAGTCTAATTAAGTTGTGAATAATATATGCATGGTAGAAAATCATTAAGGGGTAAGTTAACACCATTTAACCCAGAGGTTGGAAAAAAGTATCGTCACATCCGACGAATTATTGATCAACACCAATCTCTACAATGGGTGATCATATTAAAACCCTGAATGAGTTATTCGCTCCTGCATCCGCTATCCACCTACAGTGTTGCCAATAAATAATGCAGCCCAATTTGAAATTCGGGCTGCGACAATAAATATGCTACCCAAATTCCATGGGTTTTAAAGGGAGGCAACCCAACATGTAAATATTATATAAAAATATATATATATATATAAATAAAAATAAAAAAATTTAATAAATTACTAATATGTAGGTTTGGGGGTTTTTGGCCCCAATTGTCACTTAACCACCCATATAAGGTAACTTCTCCTCTGTCCTATTACTGCCTTAAATTTTTTTTAACATTGAGGACAATGTTAGATTTAGGTATGGGGGTGAAAATATTTTTGAAAAAAATATATTTAAAATTAAAATTAAAATTAAAAAAAAAAGGGAAGTTCAAATTTTTAAGTCAAACTCTAATCTTTTTGGCTGTACAAACTAGGAATTGCTTTGACAAAAGCTTTGAGTTAAGGAATATGATAGCAGTTCCAGCTTGAGTTTTCGTTCCACCTGTCTCCTGCTAACATGATAGAAGATGATTTAGCACCTACACGTAAGCACATGAATAGTGGGGTATGTATACTTGCAACTAATATGAATACTTTTAATCTTCGAGATAATTTAAAGTTATATGTGGATGAACACCCTAATCAAAAAAATATATATATATACAAAAAAAAAATTAATGAGTTTATTTTAAGTCTTCTCACTGAGTAACCGGACCTCTTGCCTGGCAAGCAGCGAGTGTTCGCGTAAAAAGGTGAGAATGACTGAGATTAAACTCTGAGTGACTAATTTGGCCTTGAAGCCTAGTTAACTTGAGTTATTAAGCCTGTTAGGGTGTCTCTACACCTAGTGCCTTGAGCCATCTGGATCGGGAGTCATTGGTCTAACACTCGCTACATGGGTTAGCTAGAAAGTTTAATAAGGCTAGATATTGCACAAATCATTCTTCTTAGCATTCAGTCTGAAAAAAATACATATATATATAAAATAAATAAATTTGGGGTGTTCATTACCATTTAACTCTAGAAAGTCTTGAAAATTAGAGTGATCATGTTGGAAGTAAGTAAAAGCCACTCATTTATATGATACTATCTTGCACCTCACTACATTCTTGACTTGTTAGCAGATAGATATGGAGTAATGAAACTTGAGTTAGAGTCTGCTTAAATATGATAGCAACGAGTCTCTATTGTCCTTGAAATTCTAGTTTCATACAGTAATACCTGTTAAAATTTTGAGTTAAAAATTGAAAATTCCTGACTGATGAAGTTTGTGGGTAACTTCACTGCAAACCCTCACGAGACAACACTCGTCCACTAGGGTAACCTAGGGGTTTAACGGCTTGTTGCACGTGCTAAGTGCAATCGTAATGCTCTACGAAAGTGAGTATTTATCTTAGTATATTTATATAATAAATAACACTTTTGCACTCTTATTTTATCATTTTCGTACTAAATTGCTAGAGACTAGCAATAAGCTAGTTGGGGGGTGTGATGAGAGCACAAAAGTGCGACCTACATGTCACCTAAATTAGTATTATTGCTAACCGACAATGATAAATTCACTGGATTAATATTATATTTGGGTTTGGCACAGATTTTCATAAATTAGAGATAAAATGCACATTGAGTACAAATTTGACTAAAGAAGGATCCCTTCCCAGATCCGACCCGGTTGAAGATCGGGTCGGGTCCGAGTCGGGTTCGGATCCGAATCAGGTCCATTTCTTTAGTGCTTTTGGGAAATAATTTTGGGGCAAATCTAATTTGGCCATATCATAACTATGAGGTGCTGGGTAACCCATGACTTGAAAGACTTGCAATTGACCTCAACAGATGACCCGTGACGAACCAAGTTCGTCCGTCTACAAGCCAAATTTCATATCACACTATTTTTTTATTATTATCTAGATGACTGATTGGATGGAAATTGGTGTCTCCCAGCTCCATCTCACGAGGGCAAAGAAAATCCCAGCGATCCCGCCACTACAGCCTTCACCGCGTCCGTGAATCAGCGCCCCCCAAGCTCTTCCGGAATCCGAATCCAATCTCCGGCGATCCCGCACCGCATCCTCACCACGTCTCCACCGCATCCATGCCGTGGCATCCCTTCCAAATCCTCCACGCCAGCAAACGCATCAAGCTCCATCGATCACAGCAGACCCCAGCTGCCTTCCGCTTCTAATCCCGACGATCCCGCAGCGATTCCCGCATTCGATCCCAGCAGCGCCCGAAGAAGGAAGTTCGCGCCTCTCATCCCGTAATCCAGCGATTCCGTGGCCAACCAGATGGGAATTTTGCATCTCCTCCCTTCCCGAATCAACCTCTCAGCCTTCCCATGATCCCGCTTCCGAGTTTCAGCACATGTCCAAGCACCCAGCAGCCCTTCCGTGATTTCCTCCCGTCGATCAAGCTCCCATTTCTTCCGCCCATTGATTCCTCTTCCGGATTCGAGAGCCCCTGCATCCGTTACCCCTCCATCAAGGGATTCCTCGCTATAGATCAGGGGGTGGGCGACCTATTTAAGGAGAGGAAGAGGCCGACGAGGAGGAGGAGGAGGGCGAGGGCTCTCGGGTTGGTGGCCGGCGGGTCCAAGGCGGGTGGCCGGCGGGTCCAAAGGAGAAGAAGAAGCTCGGCTGGTTCAAGAAGGAACAGGGGAGAGGGATTGTTTTGAAGGAAATGCTCTATTTTCTCTTTTGAAAATAGAGCATGTTCTAATTTTTTTTTTTGTTTTTTTTTAAGAGTTTTATTTTAAGAGCATGTGTTTTGGGGTTTTTAGTTTTATTTATGCTAAAGTTGTAATTTCTGTTGTTTTTAATTTCCGTTCTTCAAATTCTGTAATCTTTCTTCTTTTTTTTCATGCAATATATGAAATTTTCTTTTATGCAATTTATGTTCCGGATTTCAATCTTCTTAGCACTTGCTTTCATCCATTTCAATTCATGCCAAAATTTTTCTTTGAATAGTTAAACATTTCATGAATTTATAAATGCTCTTTGATTTCTAAATACTTGTCTTTTTATTATTTTTAAATAAAGAAAATTCTCTGGTAGACTAGAGAATCCATCAACATCCTCATAATAATGTTTTTCTTTAGTTATTCGAAACTCAATTTTGAATTCGAGTGAACGTTTTAATTTTTATGCAACTCCAATCGCCTCCCTGTGGATCGACCTCTTACAACCACTATTCTTCGAGTAGAAAAGGTAAGAGTAAAATTTAAATTAACTTTTGTTCGTCGGTTCTAACAACGATCTGTCTAGCATATTTTTAGGTAGACAGGAATCGGACGAACAATGAGTATAGAAGAGTTGGTTTAGATTAGAGTTGCATAGTGGAAGTTTGGTGGAATAGAAGTAGACTAAGTATCCTTATTTATTAAAGAATGATGATGGGTTAAGTTTCGAGGATGATTTTTTTTTAAAGGAGGGGAGAATGTAAGGCCCAATCTCATTGGGCTGGCCTATTGGTGCGACCCAGCACCCAACCGCAGCCTGAAGGACTGCTTCAGTCAAAAACAGGGCAAAGCCCTAGTTTGATCATGGTGGTGGAGGTAGAGTAATCCTCCACCATGAACTCCATCTGAGGGTAGGATAATCTTAGCCTCCAATCCTATTTAGAAACCCCCAAGTGGACCATCACCGATGATCGCCGACCATTGTCGCCTCTTTTCCCCTATTTTGTCTTCTTAAGTGTTGTCACCCTAGGGTCACTTTGATCTTCTTCCCCTTTTCTTGTTCTTCTTCCCATGGAATCACAACCACCAACTGCATAATTGGCCAAAAGTCGACCGAAATAAGTAACTCGTGTTTCTTCCCCTATTTGTCTTCTCTTTTCTTTTTCTTCTGTCCACCTCTGCCATCGGTGTTCATCACTGAGAGCTTTGCCCCCATCTCCGAGTTGGCCTTAGCATATGCTAGACCCTTAGCCACCGGCGAGTGGGCTGATATCCGAGAACAATCAAGCCAAAAAAAATCCCCCTATTCGGCTCTATTTTTGGTCTAAAAATAGCTGGCCAGCAACCGCCACCAGCTGCTCTCTTTTGCTTGCCACCGCCTTTGGCCACCATCTCGCCAGACCACCATCTCCATAGCCACCAGCCGCCTCTCTCTTTCTCTATTTTGTCAAGAAAGAACAAAGAAGAAAAGAAGAAAAAACAAAGAAGAATACGAGGAGGAGAGAGAGAACTATCCCTCTCTTTCTCTCTCTTGTTTACTCTCTCTTCTCCTTCTTTTCTCTCTCGACTCTTCTCTCACTACTTTCTCTCTCTTTTTTCTATTTTTTTCTCTACTTTCTCTTTCTAGAAAATCTATAAAACTCAGTATTAGGTCCTGTCGACCTAATCTACGAACCTGAGCTGATCCTTAAAAAGAGATCCAAAACTGTCTTGGTGCTCGAGTCACCTGCTGGACTGATCACCTAGCCTTGTCAAGTATCCATGGAGCCCACTGATGATGAATTATGTTAAATGACCTTGGCCCTGATCGAAATCCTACCTTATGATTTATTTATCGAATCGTTCAAGCCTAACCCACCCAAAATTGTCGAATGTTATCATCTGTCTAATTGTCCCAATTTCTTATTATTCAATTAAAATTGTCAAAGAGAAATTAATTTTGCTTTTAATATTTTTAATAGAGTTCACTTAATTGCCTAGTCAAGTTTGCGAGTCTAAGATGAAAAAAGTTAGTAAATCTTATACTCGTTATTATTTTTTAGATGATTATGTTTTTCATGCATAAAATTTGCTTGTGGAAATATCATGCTTTTCTCAAAATTATGGATCAGCATATATGTTATAAAAATCATGCTTTATTATGAAAATTAGTTCATGAATACTTTGGTGAAAATTGCTTTGTCATAAAATATAAATCTGATCATGCTACACTACAAGAAAAAGGGGCTTGGCAACGCTTTTTAAGGCTTTTACCGACGCTTATAAGCGTCGGTAATTTTTTTTCCGGCGCTTTTCAAAGCGTCGCCAAAGCGTCGGCTATGTCGGGGTGGAAAAAAAATTGCTGACGCGTTTGAAAAGCGTCGCTAAAGGTTATTTTTAGCGACACTTAAAAGCGTCGCTAAAATCCATCTAGCAATACTTTAAAGCGTCGGGTTTAACTTAAGTTAGCGATGCTTTAAAACGTCGTTATAAATTTTTTTATAGAAAAAATATAGAAAAATATATTTTCTTACCGCAACCTGAGGGGGGCATCTCCTGCCTCTCAAATCTAAGATCCCACAAGCGAAATTTCTTATCTCTTGGATTCCGACGCGATCCAAGGAGGTGCGGCACCAGGGGAGGAGGAGGAAGGCGAGGCAGCAGGGGGAGACGTAGTAGAGGAAGGTGATGGGGTTCAAGGAGATGCCTTTGGAGGTGAGGAGGATCTGGATGAGGACGAGGCGGGTGGCCTCGAAGGCGACGGCGGCGAGCTAGAGCATGATGCCCCACGCGTTGAAGCGGGCCTCGCCGTAGGCGGCGATGGCGACGCCGAAGGAGATGGAGAGCATGTTGAGCAGGGTTTCGGTCTTAAATGCGTCCTTCTTGAAGACGACTCCGATGGAATAGATGGCGACGGGCATGAGGGCTTTGAGCATCTGGATGAAGGAGACGGAGAGGTAGATGTAGGCGGAGTTGGAGAACCAGAGGGAGAACGCGTAGAGGGCGCCGATAGGGACGACGGAGGCGACGTAGAGGTCGCGGGTCATGGGAGGGGAGGTGGGGGGCTCGACGACGCGGAGGCCGTGGTCGAGGAGGAAGCCGAGGGCGGAGCAGAAGGACATGTGGACCATGGTTAGGGAGATGGGGAAGGGCCAGTTGTACTTGTTGAAGACAATCACCGTGAAGCTGAGCAAGATCCAGATCCTGACGTATGCGTAGGAGAGGAGGACCTTCCTCACCAGCCCCTCGCTCATCGCTCCCCCACCGCCGTCGCGTCCCATCTCTCCTCCTCCTCCGGCCGCCGCCGAACAAGCTCTCTCGATCGCTGGATCGATCGGCTCCTTGGATCGCTATGGATTGAAGAAAGGCGGGCGAGATCTTAACCCTAACCCTAACCCCGATTGGATCGGGAGAGGAGGAGAGTGAAATGAAAAGGGGAGTAGATCGCTAGATCTAGCAGTATGGGGACGCCGAGACCACCGACGGGAGGTTTGGTGAAGTGGGAGACTTGGGGATTCGCTCCAAGGCAGCACTTATAGCGGAATCTGAGATTGAGAGCACGATCGAGAACAAGGATTTAGAGGTCGCGATCTCTACAGAGAGAGAGAGAGGCGATGGGTACCTTGGCGGGGGAGAAGGAGGAGGGATCGGAGGCCTGGGTGGCCGGAGAAGGCATGAAGCCGACGCCAGAGAAGAGGGAAGAAGCTCCATCGAACTGTCTATGAAGCATGGCCGCTCTCTTTCTCTCTCTCGCTTCTTGGAAGGGATCTGATCGAGAATCAGAAGGGGGCTAGAGATTTGTAAGGAGAGGTAGGTGGCTGGAGGGGTGAGGGATCGAGAGGCAAGGGGTTAGGAATTTGCAGCGAGGAGGGGGGATAATGGCCTCCGACGACGCTTTCTAAAGCGTCATTGGGAGGGGAAAAAAAAAAGGGAGATGGCTTCCGCTGACGCTTAAAAGTGTCGGCCCAAGCAAGATTTTTACTCACAACGGCCTCCGACGACGCTTATAAGCGTCGTTTTAGCCTTATAATTTTTGCGACGCTTATAAGCGTCGTCTTAGGCGACACCTACTGACGCTTTCTAAAAGCGTCAGCAAACTTTGGCGCTTAGCAAAAATTACTGATGCTTCTACTTAGCGTCGGCAACCAAAAGTCGGAAAAGGTAGTTTTTTCTGTAGTGCTACTTAGTATTTAATTTTTATCTAATATATGTATATTGTACTGAAAAAAATATAAGCTTTCTAAAGGCTTTGAGATAGCTATGTATGATTTCTAGAATTGAGAAAACTAAACACCCAGAGCAAGCATCCATACAAACATTGGCTCCACCAATAGGTATAAAATAGGCATACGAAATATAAATTTATGTCGATTACGAACACACCCGGTTACGGGTATAAACTGACCATAGCACAAATATCTGTGAGCAATATTTGAGCTATGATATGGCTAAATGGTAGAAGAACAATTTATATATTTATTAGCAAAATTAACTTAGAGCTATGTTTATGAAATATGAATGATTTATGCATGCATAATATGACTTGTTTTATTATATTATATTGTGAAATGCTTATTTTAGAATATATGTTATTTTTCTTAAATGATGCATCAATATAGTAAAACTAATGCTTGGTCCGGTAAAGTAGTGAAAGGTTTACTTACCGCATTGTGTCGCACATATACTTTTATTTTTTTTCTTTCAACGTATAAGGTCGATACGAACGAATGATGGTTTAGACTTGGAGTTCGCGCTAGCAAGCTTAGCGATCTGTATAGTAGAGTAAAACTTTATTTATTCAGTTGATTATGAATTTATAATTAATAATTTTTTGAATAGTAAAAATTATGGATTTTATATTTATATTTGGATTTAGACTTATCTCCCCTAGGGCCAGCTATTGCGAGGGACATGCAGGTGCTGCCAACTAGCCCAACTCCGCTTCTCAATTTCGAAGTTAGATTTCCAAATTACAATATATTGACATATATACTCCGCTCTATGAGACACATGGCAGCACCTTTAACCGTCTGATCATGGACCAGCAGACCAATACTCTTCCCATCACGTGGTCGTGATCAATTTCGAGTCCAGCAAGGATTGGGTCCCCTCGCGACCTGCCAAAACCGGCAATTGAGGAACCCCCTCCCCTACCTTTTTAACCACGACCCGGTCGCGTCCTCTGCGCTAGCTCCCAAAAACCGAGGAGCGTAAGCGGAGCGAAGCGAAGAGATCCCGAGAGAGAGAGATGGGAGAGTCGAAGAAGAGAGAGATGACGAGGTTCTGGCTTCTATACTTCGATCTATTTCTGGTGTGCGCGGGGATCGCCCTGAGTGTTTTTCGTGCACCTTTGCAGGGTGTCGTCCGTGGCGGCGGTGGAGAAGAGTAACGAAAGAGGGTTGACGGCGGAGGAGCTTGAGAAGCTGGAGGGAGGGAAGATGGCGGTGGGGGGAGGGGGAGAGTGCGCGGTGTGCCAGGAGGAGATGGCGGAAGGCCAGGCGCTGCGGGTGTTGCCAGGTTGCCGCCACGCCTTCCACCGCCACTGCGCCGACGCCTGGCTCCAACTCCACCCCATCTGCCCCCTCTGTAGGGCCCGTCTACTCTTCCCTCCTCTTTCTCCTCCTCCCTCTCAACCCCAACCGCAACCGCAACCCCAATCTCCTCCATCTTGAATCTGAGACTCTCTTCATCTCAGGCAGTAAATTAATTCTCACTACATTCATATAGCTTCTATGTATTTGTGGTAGTCTAGAAGATTCTTTCTTCTTGTATTACCGAGAACTAGCGTACAGTGTGTTTTCTAACGTCGTTTTTCTGAGATCCAGGTGCTACGTACATATTCTTTGTGCTCTCTTCCTTTTTCTTGCTTGTTTTCTCGTGTTAGTGCCTGTACTCTTGTGTCTTGATTGATTTCTATAATGGAATTTTGAATCATATGCTGAATTGAAGAGTTTGAAGAAATCTCTATTCGTGATTGTTGTGTTTACTGTGGATTCGATTTCTGTAAAGCTTCGGAGTTGGAACGTTGGTCATTTCTTGAGTACTTTGGCAAAGGATGTCAGGTAAAGTTATGGGTTTTAAGATGAGGATTGGAAGCCCAAACACTTTGGTATTCTATTGGTTTCGTGGAGAAAATGCGTGTCCACTTCAGTTACAGGGTTTAGCATCAATTAGATGGATTCTGGTTCTCGTGTTTGATTCAGTTCGTAGCATACAGCATTCTACATAATTTTCATTCAGCTAAAAGGATTGAATTGTTATTCAGCAAAAAAAAAAAAGGATTGAATTGTTTATGGGAGCGTGGTAAGTGGTAACGTTTCTTCTTATAGTGTCAGAACTAGATGCAGACACGTCCTTGGGATTTGTTTAGATTCATAGAAACGATGGGTTGGTGATTGTGTTGTTGAATTGGCTGACTTGGGTAGTAGTATTTTAAGAACAAGTTGTATAAATCAGACTGTGATGATCTTTGTGTAGCATTAATATGCAGTGGCAATGTGTCAAATACCTAATTTCAAGCATTGTTATGGTTGTGCATGCAGCCGCTGGAAAAAAAAAAATCGAAAAAAGATTTATTTTTCAATTCTTTTAGCGAAACGGTGGGAGGCCCAAAGCGCACCAAACCAAAAAGGAAACTTTCTTTGGATTTTCAACAAAAAAACAGAAGCTAATCGGATTATTAATGGTCCCTTTTTAGCTATAATGATGATTTTTTTTTGTCATCACTCTATAGCCTGGAAAGTCTATATCTCCAAAACCTGATTTTTTCTATTGAAAAGATGGTTATGTATGTAATTACAGTACAACTCACATCAAAATACTACAAATCAGCTGGTATATAAACTTGAGAAAATTACAAAAATCTCCGTAAGATTAGGGGTAAATTATACTTACACCCAATAGTATGAAAAACCTACACTTACCCTCCTAAGGTTTATTTTTATCCAACACTTCAACCATTAACTTAACAAAATATTCATTAAATCATTAACTTTTAATGAGACCCAAATACCACATCAAGAAAAAATTTAAAAATGACCAAAATAACCTTACAAAAATCTTTTTGAGGTTTATATTTATTACACTTACACACAATATTTTAAAAAAACCTATACTTATACCCATTTAATAGGATGCCCTCTCATGTTGCAGCTAGGAAATCTCCTTATCAATAGCTTTTTCAAGTTTTCCTAAATTATTTTGAGCTTCATGTCTGTGGCTCTACTTGCCTTGTTCTTCTTCTAAAAGGAGTGAGATAAGTAATCCAAAAGATCTGCTGCATGTTTCTTTTTAGGTTCTCTCATTCAACAGAAAGGTTATAGATGTTATGTCGTTGTTGCTTTTTATAGGTTCTCTCATTCAACAGAAAGGTTATAGATGTTATGTCGTTGTTGCTTAGGAACATGCAACTTTTTGGGAACATATACGCTTCTCTAATCTCCCAAAATCTCATTTTGCATCTGCTCCTTCACCTACATACTCCAATTCGTTGACCCTTTTGTTGAAGAGACTCCATCTGTCATCTAATAAGTGAATCTTCAAAATTTGTTATTGATATTGATGTCTTCATAGGGAACCATATAAACCACTTGCACCTCATCCTAACATAATATTAGAGAATGATCCATTACACCCTAAGCCTCAATATCCACAATGACAAAGGTACACACCCTAACACGTTCATGATCATCAATGCTTCATTTCTTCTATATTCACTTATCATGAGCCACAGTCTTATCATGAGATAGTTTCTCATCCAAATAGGAAACAAGTTATGGTAAAAGAGCTATTTACTGTTCAAAGAATCAAAACATCTGATCTCCTCGATTTGCATCACCGAAAATCATTTGTTAGTTGTAATTTGGCATACAAATTAAAGACAGGGTCAGATGGATCTATTGAATGATACAAAGCTTGTTTAGTTGCTAAGAGTTTTTCTAAAGAATATAGGGTAAATTATGAAGAGACCTTCGCTTCCCTAGCATATATGAATATAATTTGAGCTCTTATCATAGTAGCTTCACTATGAAAGTTGCCTATTCACTAGATGGATGTAAAAAATGTAGTCTTGAATGTCAAACTCTAAGAAGATAGCTACGTGGCTCCTCCTCTTGGTCCACCTCATTGGTTAATTAAGTTTACAAACTCTATCAAGGCTTATATAGATTGAAACGGGCACCTTGTGCTTGGGTTGCAAAGTTTAGTAGTGTAACATTGTAAATTGACTTTTCTCAAAGCTCGTATGACTCTTTTTTTATTTATCATGTAGCCAAAGAAATGATATGACTTTTATTGTTTGTTGACGATATGATCCTTCTAGGAAGTGATCCTAATAGTATAAATGATGCAAAATGCCACCTAAGTTTTCAGATGGACTTAGATTCTTTAATGTACTTTCTTAGGATTGAAGTTCAGAATACATGTCAAAGATATTTTCTCTCAAGTAAAATATGCCTCAAAGATTATCAATACAGTTGGCTTGACTAACAATAAAGTTATTGATAAACCACTTGACCTCAATGCTAAATATTGACCACCAATAGAGTTCTTTCAAAACCCACATTATATCGTTAATTTGTCGAGAGCCTTACCTGTCTCACTGTTAAAAAGCCTGGCATAAGTCATGCTACTGTATTGATAATATTTGAGGCATTCTTTATGGTAGCTCCACATTCTTTATTGTAGCTCCTTATTCTATTCATTATGCTACTGTATTTTGAATCTTGTGCTATCTTAATTAAGTGCATAATTTTTTATAGTGTCTTCTATTATTCAAATTTCTAACTTGATCTTCTAGCATTCTTTGATGTAGACTAGGCTGGCGATGTTCAAGATCACCCATTCATTATTAGATTTTGCATCTTTCTAGGTGATTTCTTGATTTGATGAAAAAAATAAAGAGAACCAATTGTTGCTCATTTCTCAATGGAAGCAGAGTATAAAGCCTTCACGAATGCTACTTTTTTGGATTTTTGGTTATGATGACTTCTAGAAAAAATGAAGTTGCTTCTACTTCACCTACCCTTTTATATTGCAATAATGACAATTCCATTTAATTACACATAATGACATATTTCATGAACTCATAGTGTACATTGAAATATGTAGTTTTTTTGTGCGACATCATTTTCTTAAGGAGCAATTATATTACATTTTGTTCCATCTACTTTTCAGCTTGAAGCTATTTTGGGCAAAAAGTCATAAATTGCTTGATTTTGATTCCTGCTCCCCAAACTTCAACTGCTCCCATATGGTCACATCATAGGGGTGTTAAGAAAAGCGACCTATGAACTAGCTACATGGTTATGTTATTTTCTCGCCGCATGGTTGCCTTCCATGTTTGCCCTTTTATCTTGTTTTGACTTGATATGCTACCTTTTATAGCTCATTATAGTTTGTATATCATTCATTATTTATCTAGATATCATATCATACCTATTGTGCATTTATATTAAAAGAGATCTATGCAGTCTAGTAGTGATAATATGCTGAAATTTAAAATTTTTCAAAATCAAAGGCTGCACCTGTTCAAGCTGCCTACATACCCCTTCACAAGGGGGATCAAGCCATATGTAGTTCTATTAATTTTTGAAAAACATAGCGAAAAAATTGAATTAAACATTTTAATTTTATATGCATAAGAAATCAAATCTCAAAATACCACTACTAGAACTCATGATCAATATGCCAGGATCGTTTAAACGATTATGCTAAAAACTTGCAAGATTAATATCAGATTTGAAATAAAATTAATTAAGTTCTAAACTTAACTAACCTATAACCCAACTAATCTCCGAATGCCCATCGAATAGGCTCTGAAGATTACTCTGTGAGAAGCCCCAAAAGAGGTTTAACCCTCGAAAATTGGATCATGTATAAAATAGATTCATACCTTTACGAAATCAGAAGGTAATAGATCTATTGCTCGAGCTTCGTAGCCACACAGTCATCTGGCCTCTATGAGTAATCCACACGAAGCTCTTGGAGAGATCCAATCCCGCGGAAGTGCTAGCTTGCGCAGGATCCTTTGTTGCTGAAATTCGATCTTTCCGACACTATCAACTTTTGATTTGCCTTCTTGGAAGAATATGAAGGAATGGTTTGTAGGAATTAAAGAGGACTTAGATCTGATCTAAAAGCTCTCTTCAGGGACCCCTATCAGCTATGGTGAGATGGACTTAGAGGAGGATGAATGGGCGAGATGGACTAGGCTGAATTTCATAGTGTTGGCGACACAAGGAGATCATCCTTTTAATGGCACGTCATCTAATCATTTAAATTCAAAATTCAAATGAAAATCAGGTATCTTATTGGCGCATGAAGGGGTGGGTTGTAGCAAGATAGATCCTATTTTGTTTGAATTCAAAATTCAAACAATAGATGGTTCATGTGAGTGAGATAAAATCAAAATGGATGGTGCTAATTTTTTCATTCAATTTGAATTCAAAATTCCCATTGATTATTTCAAAATTCCACTAGCCATATTCCCATATAGTTGGCGGATGAATGAGCCATCTGATTCATAGTTTCCATGTGACTTATTGTTTGAATTCAAAATTCAAACTCAGCTCATGTCGCCACCCATTTGAAGCATGCTTCATTCATGCGCCATGAAGGGATTAAGTTTGAATTGTTCAAACACTTATCATGAGATCTCATCTCATGTTCCCCTTCCAGATGGTTGCCACGTGTCTCATGGCACCATTAAATAATTTAAATTAATTTTTAATCATATTAAAATTTAATTCATGGGGCCATGCATGAACATATGACATGTGGATTTCAAGATCCGAATAATTCAGATCAAACCATTTAATTCGATCAAATCCTAACAATTAAGAAAATCCAATCTCCTTGGGTTGAACCTAAACCAATTAGGTCAAACCCTAAATAAGCACAAATTGAATCTAATTCAATTTGGTCAACTTAAGTCCTCTTGGTTCAGACCTAATCCAATCAGGTTAAAAATCTGATTGAGCCTAAAATTGAATCCAATTAAATTTCGCTCATCCTTAGTCCAATTACTCAATCAAATTGAGTTTATTAGTAATCTAATTACCAATTAATCCTCCAATAACTTTAATTATTTTATAGGATAATTTGCCAATTGAATTGACCAAATTATTCCTGAATGATTCTCAATCATCCATCAGCCATCTTGATCAATAAGAAAACTTCTATGCTTGTGACCTCATAGGTTCGAACCTAAGCTGGTAGTACAGGAATGACTTTCTATACTAATCGATGTGACCATCTAGCAATGGTACCCGACGTCGGATAGGCCGAATATATGCGAAGCAAATATTCTGAAATCCTGGACTATGGTTACTGTATAATTCATCCCTTTGACTCCTAATGCCAGAATAACCTCAGAGTTCTGTCAACTCTGTAATCAGTACATCCACTATGTGATCAACTTTAGAAATTCTGTGACTCATCACAAGGATTACCTTGGCCAAGATTTTGCTAAATTGAACATAAAGCATTATCTCCTATTTTCAGGAGAGGTCAATTCCATCTTGACTCACACACTGATTTCATAAGTACTTGACTGCACCCAGTAACCTTCCATCCCAGAATTAGAAATTCTGCTAGTTCGGTACCAAAGTACAATGAGTTACTTGCTAATCATTATGGTAATCTCAGGTCTGAGGGATACTTATACCCATATCCACTTGGAACATCTCTCGAGAGTAGAGCATTTCGGAATTGGTCACGTTCAGTGAAATGTACTCCTACACTTTACCTGTGTGACATATCAGTGCCTCCATACTCCTTGATTAAGAGGACAACCAACGTATATATCACACAACGACCTAACCTCGATGATGCTGTCATCCTAGTAACTATATATCATTTGGTCACGAACAAGTTTAAGGATTTGAAAATAAATCCTCATTTATCATAAAATAAGTCCTAAAGACTTCATCATATAAGAGTTCATTTGAAGATGTACAATGAAATGATGAATAATGCCAAATAACATTTTATTAATTTATTAATTTATTTACAAAATTCAATCATCAACATGCTGATGATTGACACTTAGGATACAAATTCCAACATATACACCTCTATAAATAGAAGACTACTCAAGAATACATTAAAATTTCAGTTTTTTCAATTTTCTACTAGCATTTTGTCAAGAATTTTGTAGCAGAAAGATTTACTTGAACATCCAATTATATTTTCTTTTCTTTTGGCAGCACCAAGGATCATTAAACAACCACATAACAAAACTGCAGTAGAATAAGACTAGGAATATTATCAGATTCAAATACCCAAGGTTGGATATGCCTCCTCTTAACTCTCCCTCCACCTCCTCTTCCTCTCCTCCTCCTCCCCAACTCCTGCCACTCTTGATCTCCTCCTAACCACTCATGTCATATTCATTGTATCCCAAAATCGTCCCAAGACAGTGGCTAGATCGAAGTACTTCCTAAATGACGTGTCAGATACCAACCATAGCGCCCAGTCCCACCTAGTTGGTGGCGGTGCCTAGCCTCCGAAATCATTTTGAACAACAACGGCTAGGACAGAAAATGCCTCATCATCTCAAGGAGAAGAACACTAGGAGCCGCACCTCCTTTAACATAGCCATGTTTGGACTACCCCGCATTGTCATCACTACTCAAACTGCCCTCTAAGACTCCGTAAGTTTCTCAAACCTCCCTTAAAGATCCTAATTGTTCCATCAAAGGAAATCATAATAACCATTATAATTGTGACTCATGTCACCATACCACACTAAATGCAGCAATGTTCAAATCTTGGATTTTCCATTGCTACAGATAAGTGTTAGATGTATGCCCTAAAAGCCAATCCGACTAACACATTATTAATTCTGGAATATAGTTTTGTACTTGACTTTATTATTATTGAATAATAAATGGGCATCTTTTTCATTCATATTGTGTATGTGTCTGTGAATCATCCAAAAAATTAATAAGATGATACATATTCTCAAGAGTTGAGAATTTGAGCCATGTGTCATTGGTGATTAATTTCTAAATGCTTTTGATCGATGGATCATCACGAGGATGGTGATTGATCCTATGAGATTAGTGCACAGATCGCTTTTCTTTTGAATGGACGAGTCTCGAGTCCACAGTATAGGGACATTGGAGTGATAGTGCAGGTGCTTGTTAGAGAACAGGGTTACTGATGGGTGATCGATTCTTTCAATTTTAAAAATAAACCACGCAATAGCACGTATCCTGTAGGATAGTGATTACGGGTGTCGGTCCACAGGGATTGAAGAATAAGTTATTTTTCTTTTAAAATAAATCAAGAAGAAGGATTTGCTAACTTGATTTAACTAAATTAAACTATGAGTGCGAATTGAAATTTATCAGAGTAAATAGATCTAGGGTTTGGAATCCACCACATAGCATTGCATCAAGGACCGTGTTCTTAATTTTTATCTTTTGGAGAGGCATGCAATTTGGCTACAAGCCTTTTAAAATAAAATCATAAAGAGTGTTAGGAAGATCCATCTTCGGTGTAGCATGAAGTGTCTACCTAAGTATGTTAATCTAGGATGCAGCACACTTCATCTTCCTAGACATGGATCATCTTAGACTACTTTAGCAAACATGATTAGTAACTAGCATGCTCAAAGTTTAAATATCATAAAAAAATATTTTATTGAAAATAAGAATTTAAACAAGCTCCAAAATAATAAAAAAATAAGAATTACAATTGCCATGATACATTGCTAGGGCTTCATCCAGCCCTAGATTGGACGTTTAGCCGTGCATGGCTTCCGGATGACCTCCCATCTTCAAGTGAAAGTCTTCCCCTCCCATTCTTCCCAAAATATCACAAAATATTCTCTTCCCCCCCTCCTCTTTCTTTTTTTATTTCTTTTCTCTCGTTCTTCACTACGAAACAGAGCCCCCTCCCCTGTTTTCTTTCCTCCCTCCACCGAGCTCCCCCCTTGCCACCGAACGCCACGGTTGCTTGGTTCTTCCTCCTTTTATAGATCCCGAAGACCAGCGATGGATCCCCAGCGAGGAGGAGGGCGTGATGCTGGGAATGGATCCGACGGAGGCTTGATTTCTGTTGCACGCGAGATCGCTGGAGAAGGGCGTGTTGCTGGGAATGATCTCGGGCTTGATTGCAGAGGCTGGTGAATGCGGAAGGGAGAAGAGATAGAGGCAGGGTCATCCAGGATTTGGAGATCTTGAATCCGGACGGTGAGATCGTCGGTGGATGCGGCTGGAACGGGCTGATGGCGCTGGTGCTGGATTTCGGCTGCTGGGAGTGGATCGTTGATTGCAGCCGGTTGGGATCGCGGAGGAGTGGTCGCTGGCGGAACACCCGGGGATGAAGACGATGCTACAGCTGCTTGGATGCGGAAGACGCCCGGCTGATTCCCTCGTAGGTAAATCTGGCACGCGGCTGATACGAAGTCCCGTTGTTTTGAAGCGAGGGCGGCGGATCGGGCTGATTCGGAGGGCTTTCTGGGCGCGGTGATTCCGTGAGTAGGAGCAGAATGGCTGGACTGCCGGGATCTTGGATGCATCAGGAAGAGAATCGAAGCGGAGGATCGTACGCGGGAGGATTAGGAGGAGACGAGGATGTTGGGATCAGCTGGGAGGAATTCCTTTGAACGCGCGGGGGAGGATGCGGAAAGGATGATCATGCGGCTTGTTCCAAAACAGGGGAGGAGAAAGAAAAATAATGTGGAAGATGAATACGGGAATGAGGGAGGTTATGTGAATTTTTTATTATTTATATTTCTTCTTCTTTTTTTAGAAAAGTGGTTGGGGTTCACTCGGGTAGGTTGTAAGGGCTTTGTTCTGAATCTAAAATAAAGAAAGTTTGGACACGTGGAGAAAATGGAAGAGGCCTCTATTTTGCTAGGTTGGAAAGCTTGGTGCACATGGAAAAATATGACATGGACAAAGAAATGGATAGCTTCATGCACATGTGGGAGAAAGTAGTCCACACATGAAACAGATTGGGACTAGTTCGTGAATGGGATGACTCGACCTGCACACACATTAGACTAAATCAATATAGAAAATTAAACCAAACTTGAATTACCTCTAATAATTTATTAAAATGCAATGACGAGGGGAAAACATATTTTCTTCTGTTAATATTTAAAATACATGCATAACAATAATAATAAGTGCTATGTAAAATAGATAAATTTGTATATTATTTAGCACTTACCACACCCCAAACCTACATTTTGCTAGTCCTCGAGCAAAATAGAAGAGAAATTAACTCACTTTCGCAGGAATCGCGATTGCATTTACCATATGCAACAAGGCTTTAAACCTCTAGGTTATCCTAGTGGACGAGTTATAGTCTCGTGAGGATTTCCAGTGAAGATATCCACAAACTTCAATATTAAAATAAATCATTTATTATTATGATTTATATATATATATATGTTGCCCAGTAGATACAAGCCAAGAGGGGGGTGAATTGGGTCTTTCAAAACTTTTATGCTACTTCTAAAAACTTTTTGATTAGCTATGCTAAGTTGTATAGATGCACAGTGAAAGTTAAACTTAGCAAGGGTTTGATGTATAGACTTCGACTTGATTAAATATGCTTGCAACTAAAGGATGTGCGGATAAGAATTAAGCAAGCAATTTATCTAAGTAAGTAAGTGTGTTAGTTAGACAATAACTAGAGGCATTACAAACACAAAGGACATATAGTGGTTCGGTGCACCCCAGCACCTACATCCACTCCCCAAGACCTCTTGGGAATTTCACTATAATCCTACCGATTACAGCCGGTTGTTTTACAAGCTCACAACCCAACTTGTTGTTTTACGAGCGCACAACGAACTCGGTCGGTTTTTCCAGGCTCACCGACTAGAACCACTCCGATTGTTTTCCCGGGATCACAATCGAACCCTGCTCGTTGGTTTTACCCTCGGCTCACCAACAAACCTAACACAGTTGGTTTTCCCTTTGGCTCACCAACAAACCTTACACAGTTGGTTTTCCCTTTGGCTCACCAACAAATCTTAACCCCTTGATTCAATCCCTTGATTGAATCAAGTTACAAGATATTAAAACAAAGTATAAAACAAAACAAAACTTCTTAAACAAGCAAATATGACAATATAAACAAATAGAGTAAAGAGAAGCCCTCAAACGAGTTTTGAAGATGAAGGAGCTCGGCTTCTTCTTTACTTGACCCTCTTCTGATTTGGCACGAAGTAGAGGATCACCGAGGCAGCACACGGATGGAGAGGAAGCTTTGGGATTCACTTGGATGCTCTTTTTCTCTCTATTTTACTTTGAATGGCCCTTTTGTGCTTATGGGAGATTTTCCTTGTAATCTCTTTGGAATCTTTTTCCTAAATGATCTCTCCCACTTCCATCATTTTCTCCCCTAGCTCTCTTCTTGTTTTTATAGCTTTAGATGGCGTGGAAACAAGAATATAGCCGTTAGAGACAAGAAAAAGAGCCGTTGGACACAGTCTGCATTTCCTGACAATGTTACCGTTGGGATCGGAGTCGACTCGCGCGATCAGGAGTCGGCTCGCCTGTTGCAGGAGTCGGCTCGTGTTTTACCGGAGACGACTCGGCCACTGTTCCAAATTTGAATTAATGTGCTTGCCTCGACTGGGAGTCGACTCGTCTTAACCTGGAGTCGACTCGCCAACTTTCTGGAGCTTGACTTGGCAATTTCGGAGTCGGCTCATCCACTGAAGTCCGTGGATCCAATTTTGAATTTTGTCCTCTCGAGTCGACTCGACTGTCCTGGGAGTCGACTCGAATCTCAGAGCCCGAACTCCCAATCCTCTGTCTTTTGGCTCGTCCAGTCTTGGGGTCGACTCGAACTTCCTTGGAGTCGACTCGGCTCTCAGTTTGCGAAACACAGCCTTCTGCCATCTTGGTGTAGCGCTGCCTTGGAGTCGACTCGAGCTGTCTGGGAGTCGACTCGAATCTCAGAGGCAGTAACTTGGTTTTTCTGTCTGTTGATGGTCGCGGAGTCTCGGAGTCGACTCGTGCAATGCGGGAATCGACTCGAATCTCAGAGTCCCAAAAATGCTCTCTGACTTTTCTGCCTGTGACTCCTAGGAGTCGACTCATACTTCTCCGGAGTCGACTCATACTTCTCCGGAGTCGACTCGAATTCCACTGGAGTCGACTCGAAGACTGTTCTTTTGAATTTTTCTTTTGATTTTACTCCTCCAATTTGAATCCTTTGAACTTTAAACTTGGGCCAATAAATTGTAGCTTTCTTCCAACTTGAGAGCTTTGGAGGCCTTCTTGTGTTCTTCCAACTTGCTATGTTCCTTGCAAAATAAATATCTTTCTCCTTGCAACATAAGCATTAGTATCTATACTTCAAGGTTTTGTGATCATCAAAATCAATCTATGAATCAATCTTTGGGTCATCAATCTCCCCCTTTTTGATGATGACAAAACTTGGAGTATATGCAATATAAAAGATATTGTTTTCTAGAAGTAATACATAGCAAAGTTGCATGAAGTAGAAGACATGTATATTTAAACTGATTTGTATTCAATTCAAAGTAATAAAGCATTCTGAGGTATATAGCATATACTTAGATATTTCTCCCCCTTTTTGACAACATCAAAAAGATAGTGAAACATTAAGCACAAAGATCAGAGTAGAACACATCGAGTGTGAATTCAAGAGGTTTTCTAATTTGATACCACAGATAGTTTTCTAATCAAGTGTAGGTGGAATCTTCCTTAGGTTAATTCAAGAAGTACTACAAATGATATTCAAGGAAAAACATGAGTGGAAATCTAACCTCTCTTCACTGAGTATGAAAGCTTGTTCATTTAAGACCTTTTGCCCAATCTATTAAGTATTTTATCAACCATGAGAGCAATTTAATTAATTTTCTTAATGACTTCAAAGTTCTTCTATGATAATAGGAGCATTGGGGCACAAATATCAAAATATACATTCATGCAATTTTTGATACATCTTAGAGCTCTTTTAAAGAATTTCTTTTATTTCTTTAGAAAATAAGCACAATTTGATACATAAAATAATGAATTTGCATAAAATTGAAGTTTCAAAAAGCAAGCCAATTAGAGCTCATTAGTGAAGTTCCAAAAATAGATTTTCTAAAAGATACTCAAGAAAATTTAATACATTGTTCTCCCCCTGTTTTATTAAATTAGAGGCTCTTAAGATTTGCAATTTAGTTCAAGAGTGATGCATGAGATATACTAACCAAATAACACGCCTCAAGGTGTATCATAAAGATTTTCAGATTTAAATTTCAGATGATACATATTGGAGAGTATTAGAATCACTTTTCATTTAGTATTCTTTTCCTCTCCTATAGATTTATGTAATTAAGTTCCATAAGACCTCTCCTTCTGAAATTTTCTTTCTCCCCCTCAATTGATCATTCCATTTAAGAGTGTAGAATCCTAAGATAATGTTCAATAAAATTGTCAATCTCAAAAATATATTTTCTATAAGTTTCAGCTTATTTTTATAAGATTCAAGATTTGAGATAAGACAACCTTTATAGAACTCATCTCAAGGTAATTTAAAGCATGTCTTGCAATATAAGGAAGTTCATAAAAATCAATCCATAAGATTTAAGGTATACATCAAATTGAAGTAACTTTAGGATAAGATACCGAATATCTAAAGCTCCCCCTCAAAAGATGCGTACTTCTTTAATCATTCTTTTCTTTTGTTGAATTTCAGATTTTAATGACAAACGTGAATAGAACTGAAATTCTATGATATCGAGAATGGAGAGTGATCAAGAATTATTCAAAATTTATAGCAATCACCCTTTTTAATCTATCAAGAACAAGTTATGTTTCCTCTTAATCTTTGAGAAAATGTACTGAAATATTAATCAGAAAATGATTTATTTGACGCTCAGTTTCTTTCAACAGCATTTACATTTTCTTTCTTTTAGAGTCATTTGAGTGAGGTGAAATATTTCTAGCTTTTAGATCATTCACTCTATTGATGGAAGTCTTTAATAATGTAGGAGAGAAAAATATATAGATGATCATTGAGGTATATATATTTATAGAACTCAATTTCTTAATCATAGTTTTTCAGCAATGTATACATGAAGCACAATAAATATATATATTTTTTTTATATCAAAATAGAATCAAAAAAAAAAATTGCTTGTAATCAAGATCATTGAAAGACACATCATTTAGACCAATATTAGTACATTGTAACGATAAGAAAAGATATGTTTCGGATGCGTACCGGAGCAACCAACCAAGGCATCAAAATTAATTCTGTTTTTCTTAAATTAAAATTTTATTTAGAAATCATATTGAGTTTAAGCTTTTATACAAAATCAGATTCTGAATTTCATAAAGATTTTCAATAGAGGCTTTCAAAGTCATAATTTGAGATATGGATCTTCCACATTGTAGCTCATCTTAAATCATTATGATTGAAGACACATATTTCACACATATAAGAGGATATTCAGAATATTTGTATTTATGTTTAGCACATTATATACCAAAGTTAAGAAAGTTGAAGGATAGAACAAACTCAATTCATTTTGCCTAAATAGAAATATCCTTCTCTTCTCCTTTTTACAAATTTATTCACCTTTCAGATTTTAACGATGATTGTGAATGACAAATCTGAAATTTCTTTTTAATAATAAAAAAAAATTTTATATAGTATTCCAAATATTCAATCAAATTATCCAAGCATGAAGCATTGTAAAACATTGAGAACCCATAATTTAAAACATCATGCCACATGCAAAATATATTATGTGTTAAGTCATGCATTAAAATATTAAGAACAAGCATGTCAAGAATCAAAATCTATTCCTTTTCAAATAAACTCCCCCTATTTATATATAATCTTGCACTGATTTCATCCTTAAAGTATGTTTTCAAGTGTTTAAAAAATTGACTTGATTCTTCTTATATACTTTTATTAACTTTGTCTTTCATTTTTACTTTCTTATGCTCTATACTCTATTTGCTCCCTATCCGGTGAAGTTGGGAAGGGGCACGAGGTACTACCACTAGTCTCCCTCTTGTGCCGTCCCTAATATGCCCTACACCGAATAGTTGGGTCAAATACTGCCGGGTACTACCACTAGCCTCCCCATTGGCACCATCCCTATGATGAGCAATATAGAAAGGTTAAAATGTTCACTTCAAACTCTCCCTGTTTAAGTGTAATTAATTATGGATTTTATCACTTCCAAATATGCCAAATATATTATGCTTGTTTTGCTTTTCCTTAAGATTGGAGTACTTGCTTTTGCTTAGATTTTTCATCTCTTGAGTAATATCCATTTTCTTTTCTTTATCTCTCTCCCTTTTTGTCATTCTCAAGTAATTTACATGAAAGAGTAGAATAAAGAGATAATCTTATGTATCATATAGATGTATATTATGCAAACAACATTTTCATTGTGCTCAAGGATTCATAACTTCTCACAAGTTATTTTACATCAAAATTTTAAGCATATACTTGTGTATTTCATGGTTATGACATAGGCAAAGATATATTTTAGTTTGGGCAAACCATGAAATAATTTCTAAAAGTATAAGTCAGTCAATACACATATAGACATGATATCAAAAATTAATAATTAAAGAATTTAATCATGCCATAATAGGATTTAAGTTATTGACTTTGCTCAATTAATTTGTGAGAAAGGTATCTAAAATTACCTATTCATTATATGTTCTTCAAGCCAAACTAGATTTCTTATGTGTGAACTTTTGGCTGAAGAAGATCCTCTCTCTTGTTTGCATGTGAATGTTTAGTGTATCTTACATGAAGATATCCTTCAAGTTGAAATTTCTCATTTTTCTTTCTTGAAGGAAGGTCATTAGTTTCTTTAAGATACAAAGCATTCATCCAACATATATATTTTTTTTTAACTAGATGACTCAATATAAGATATGACAATAGTTGCATGTTGAGTCACTTTACTCAAGAGATTCCCTAAATATAAGCAAGCACATATCACTTGAACTAAAGAGATAGTTTCATTAAATCAGATGGTTCAAGGACAAGCATGTGAGGCAATAGGTAGATTTATCAAGGTCAAATCAATTTCTTATTTTCAAAATCAATTTAGTTTAGATTTTATTCAATAAGGCACGCTAGCTAAGTTTTAATCAACTTATCTTAAACAGTTGTTTCTATCACAATTCAGATTATGATTTATTTGTTTATCAATAAAATATGATTCATTAAAGTTAGATTGATGTCTTGCACAAGGTCACATAATGAGCATACAACTTGGTCTACTAGCTGTATGATAAAATAATTATTCTATCATGCTTCAATACAGCTTTAAACAGTAGATCTATTTTGCTCATTCTTTTCAAATTCTACAAGATGGGGTCATAGACATACCTTCTTCATGCCAATCTTCTATGAGAGTTTTCTTGTGGACTAACATTGGTCAATGAAGATCCCCTTTCCTGTTTGTCTTAATTTGGAGTTTGAGAGAAGATGTTAATTCATTCATCATACATATTTCAAACTCACCTTGCAATATAACTCTTCATTAGTAGAACCAGAAATGATGTCATTAATGTATACTTTGAGCAAGTGAGGTGTCACACATTTTTTGATGCAAAGAATTATCACTATTACCTTCTATCAAAAAGGTTATTTAAGCTTTTATATCATGCTCTTGATGCTTGTATCAAATCATATATTGCTTTATCATATTTGTAATGAGTGTTTTCAAATATGGTGGTTATTTAACATATATCTTCTTTAATAAAGTAAGCACATAGGAGTCCATTCTACACACTCATTTGATGGACTATAAAGCTCATAAAGCAAGCAAATGATGATGGTGATCTTTACTTCTAATCATGCAAAAATTTCATCAAGATCTATTTCATCTTTTCTTGATTTAGTCTTTTAGTAGTCATCACTTTTTCTTCATTAAGAGCATATCTGAAAAATCCAAGTTGGTTCTAATTATTAACAAGTTTTTCAGATTGTTATATGTAAAAGATTAACCATATACATACATAATTTAATTTTAGTATCTTGATAATAAATCATTAGTCTCATAAAGAATAAAATACCTTGATATTTTTGCAACTAAAAACTTTTCATTGAATACTCTATATGCATTGCTTGATGAATGATATCCAAGAATAGACATATCTCTATCAGATTTGGCATTATTTTCATAAGAGCATATCAAGCATAACATGTACGACTGAAAAATATGAAAGATATGCAATGGTTCATTTTTCATTTTTTCAGAAGATCAAAAATTTTCATCAGAAATAGATCTAATAGAAATCATATGTATGACAAGCAGTGATGATAGTCTTTTAAAAATTATTTAAGTAGATGACTATCATACATAATTGTCTTTTTCATTTTTTCAAGAATTCTATTAACCCCTTTTTACTTATGATGTCCATGGAGCTGAAATAATTGAATTTAATACTATTTTCTGTATAACCTTAATCTGAATTTTGGTTTTCAACACTGTGCCATGATCTTCACAGTTTGGAAACCTTTTTCATTTGAAACGCTTCTACAAGATTTAGTAAATACAGAAAAATACTTCAGTTTTATTCTCCAAGAACAAGTCCAATGTAAGCTTTTGAAGACTTAGAGATGGAAACAACATCTTTAGATTTAGAAATGATTTTTGTTTGTTTCTTTAGTTAGCATGCATAGCAAAACTTTGACCTTTAAGTAGATAATCTAAGCAAGCCTATGGCAAGGTCTTTTGAGATTAAGTACATACTAGCATGAGTTGATTCTATGTGCCAAGGATGGTTTCTTTAATCTTGGTATTCGAAAGCATACCAAGTACACATTATCATATTGATGATCAATAAAAATAATGCCATGGACAAAAATTCTTAATCAAGCATATAGAGGGTTCATAGAGTTATTTTTAATGAATTAATTAATCATTTAGCAACTTATCCAATAGTGAGTGGAGCATACAAAAAAAAAAAATGAAGTGATTTGAATATATTTTCTTTTCATACCCAAAAAGACAAATATCACTTATATCACAAAAATGATTAATACTTTCAAGTTATGTTTTAATCAACTAATAAAGTAATTTCAATACGAGAAGATGTAAGAATTACTTATTTCATCCTTTCTTTCATTTAAATCATTCTTTTTAATTACATTTTAAATTCAATTCTTTAACACATGTCTAGAGCACCCATTGTTTAGATAACATCTTTCATTAGAACCTTGGATAGCTAGACATGCTTGCTGAAAGAATAATCATATTTTCAACTTAGGAACCCAAGCTCTTTTGGGTCCTTGTAGGTTAGCTATAATTGTTCCTTTTGGAACCCATATTCTCTTAATAGCTATTTTGTCCATGAATTTACAGATTTTAGGATTACAAGGGATGTATTTCTGTATCCTCTTGTTGAATTTAACAAACTTAGATCGAACATGAGTAGTAGGAAAACTTTTAATTTTCTGTTTCTCCCTTTTTGGTTCATCAAATTTGTAATGTATAGATTTAGGAACAACAGAAGAGATTTTACTTAGCTTTTGTTTATGAGAATCTGTTTTAGAGTAATTAAAAACTGTTTTAACAAACATATTCTTAAAAGGTTTTTGGGTGTACCAAGGTTGATATCCTAATGTAACTTTATCAAATTCAGCTCTTTGATTATTTATCATTAGGTTCAATTTTTCAGAGCTGAGGGTAAATCTTTCAACAACAGGTCTTAATTTGTCAACTTCTTTAGTTAATCTTCTGTTATCTTCTGAAAGTAATTCATTGTTTTTCTTAAGTTTATCATGACTTTTAGTGAGAGATTGATCTCTTTGATTTAGTTCTTGATTTTCTTTCATTAAGATTTCAGTTTTACTAGTTAGTTTCAGTTTTTCATCTATTAGAATTTGATTTTCTTTTGAAATTTTCAGATTTAGTTTCTTAAGATTTTTATTCTTTACAGCTAATTTTCTACATTCACTATACAAATCGTGAAAAGCATTTAATAATTCATCATAAGAGAATTCGTCTTGAAAATCATTTGAGGTAAAAGTAGATTCAGATTTTACCTTATCTTCCTGTGCCATAAAGCACAAGTCCGTTACCTCTTGTAGTTTCTTGGAGCTAATATCATCATTGTTGCTCCTAACTTTTATTTTATGGCTTGACTCTTTCTTGGTCAAGGCTTTCTTCCTTTTTATCTCTTTCTTCCTTTCTTCTTGCTTCCTCTTTTTCTTTGTCTTTAGGAAGCTGATTTGCCTCGGAGTTGACTCGGACCTTATTGGAGTCGACTCGGTTATCTTGAGGGTCGACCCTGAAATACTTGGAGTCGACTCGACTGAGATGGGAGATTCAACACCTTTTTCTGCAGTCTCATTGTTAGAATGTAATTGAAGCACATGAGAGCTAATCTGAGATTTATCATAAATATTTTCTAAAGTATCCCAGATCTCCTTAGCAGATAAGCATGCAGAAATTTCATTAAACTTTGTTTGTTGAATAGCACAATATAATATGTTCATAGCATCAGCATTCAATTGTGCTAAGTCCTTTTCATTAAAAGTTTGAGAGAGTATGTGAAGATCATTTATTATGATTTTCCATAAGTAATAGTTTTGTGATTGAATAAAGATGCGCATGCGTATTTTCCAATGTGTATAGTTTATGCCATTAAATAGTGGAGGTGTATTAATTGATTGTCCTTCTCCTAGAAAACTATCTATTTGAGTTGTCATGATCTTTGGCTCTTGATCGTGAGATCAATGATTAAACTTAGAGCACCTGCTCTGATACCACTTGTTGCCCAGTAGATACAAGCCAAGAGGGGGGGTGAATTGGGTCTTTCAAAACTTTTATGCTACTTCTAAAAACTTTTTGATTAGCTATGCTAAGTTGTATAGATGCACAGTGAAAGTTAAACTTAGCAAGGGTTTGATGTATAGACTTCGACTTGATTAAATATGCTTGCAACTAAAGGATGTGCGGATAAGAATTAAGCAAGCAATTTATCTAAGTAAGTAAGTGTGTTAGTTAGACAATAACTAGAGGCATTACAAACACAAAGGACATATAGTGGTTCGGTGCACCCCAGCACCTACATCCACTCCCCAAGACCTCTTGGGAATTTCACTATAATCCTACCGATTACAGCCGGTTGTTTTACAAGCTCACAACCCAACTTGTTGTTTTACGAGCGCACAACGAACTCGGTCGGTTTTTCCAGGCTCACCGACTAGAACCACTCCGATTGTTTTCCCGGATCACAATCGAACCCTGCTCGTTGGTTTTACCCTCGGCTCACCAACAAACCTAACACAGTTGGTTTTCTCTTTGGCTCACCAACAAACTTTACACAGTTGGTTTTTCCTTTGGCTCACCAACAAACCTTAACCCCTTGATTCAATCCCTTGATTGAATCAAGTTACAAGATATTAAAACAAAGTATAAAACAAAACAAAACTTCTTAAACAAGCAAATATGACAATATAAACAAATAGAGTAAAGAGAAGCCCTCAAACGAGTTTTGAAGATGAAGGAGCTCGGCTTCTTCTTTACTTGACCCTCTTCTGATTTGGCACGAAGTAGAGGATCACCGAGGCAGCACACGGATGGAGAGGAAGCTTTGGGATTCACTTGGATGCTCTTCTTCTCTCTATTTTACTTTGAATGGCCCTTTTGTGCTTATGGGAGATTTTCCTTGTAATCTCTTTGGAATCTCTTTCCTAAATGATCTCTCCCACTTCCATCATTTTCTCCCCTAGCTCTCTTCTTGTTTTTATAGCTTTAGATGGCGTGGAAACAAGAATATAGCCGTTAGAGACAAGAAAAAGAGCCGTTGGACACAGTCTGCATTTTCTGACAATGTTACCGTTGGGATCAGAGTCGACTCGCGCGATCAGGAGTCGGCTCGCCTGTTGCAGGAGTCGGCTCGTGTTTTACCGGAGACGACTCGGCCACTGTTCCAAATTTGAATTAATGTGCTTGCCTCGACTGGGAGTCGACTCGTCTTAACCTGGAGTCGACTCGCCAACTTCTGGAGCTTGACTTGGCAATTTTGGAGTCGGCTCATCCACTGAAGTCCGTGGATCCAATTTTGAATTTTGTCCTCTCGAGTCGACTCGACTGTCCTGGGAGTCGACTCGAATCTCAGAGCCCGAACTCCCGATCCTCTGTCTTTTGGCTCGTCCAGTCTTGGAGTCGACTCGAACTTCCTTGGAGTCGACTCGGCTCTCAGTTTGCGAAACACAGCCTTCTGCCATCTTGGTGTAGCGCTGCCTTGGAGTCGACTCGAGCTGTCTGGGAGTCGACTCGAATCTCAGAGGCAGTAACTTGGTTTTTCTGTCTGTTGATGGTCGCGGAGTCTCGGAGTCGACTCGTGCAATGCGGGAGTCGACTCGAATCTCAGAGTCCCAAAAATGCTCTCTGACTTTTCTGCCTGTGACTCCTAGGAGTCGACTCATACTTCTCCGGAGTCGACTCATACTTCTCCGGAGTCGACTCGAATTCCACTGGAGTCGACTCGAAGACTGTTCTTTTGAATTTTTCTTTTGATTTTACTCCTCCAATTTGAATCCTTTGAACTTTAAACTTGGGCCAATAAATTGTAGCTTTCTTCCAACTTGAGAGCTTTGGAGGCCTTCTTGTGTTCTTCCAACTTGCTATGTTCCTTGCAAAATAAATATCTTTCTCCTTGCAACATAAGCATTAGTATCTATACTTCAAGGTTTTGTGATCATCAAAATCAATCTATGAATCAATCTTTGGGTCATCAATATATTTATATATATATATATATATTTATCGATTGATCTATGAAGTGAAAATCAAATTCCAAATGCATACTAGCTAAAAATTTCAAAAACTCCCTTTTTTTTATTAAAATCTAATTTAAGATATATAAATGATAAGAATTTCAAAGCACACATGGTTTTATTTACTAAATCAGCTCAAATTCTAGGTTAGTATGCAATCTAAGTTAAAGTCATTAAGTTTACGTTTAGGGAGTTGTAAGACTCATTTATATTGGGGTGCTCGGTGAAATCTGGACCGTACGCAAGCTAAGAGTTCGGATCTCCAAAATATTGCTAATACTAGTAGTTTCCAAGGATTGGTCGAAAGGACCTGCACACTGATTCAAAATGATCTTATCTGCAGGATTTCGAGAGTTGTGGATGTTTACTTTAGTACCTCACAAGCTTTATCTGTAATATTCCAGTTTACTCGAATTTTTAGAACGACGGCTTTCACACTATTATCTTTTTCAAGATCAATATAGAGGTTTTTTTAATATATAAAAGATATATAAATTGTGCACTTTTACTCTTGTGGTGATTTCTCCGTGTAACGAGCAGTCAGTCGACAACTCTCACACCAGTTGGCATAAGGTGTCGGGCATCAAGACTCCCCTACGGACTTATATTCGGAGTCCTCATCACAAGCCCACTTGACCTTTGACAATAGGTAGCCCTTTTCGATGTTCTTGACTAAATCCTTTTTATTGATGATTTTTTTTTAATTAGATAAGTATGATTCATCAGGGTCCAAGATTGCTACTATACTATCAACATATTATCGAGCCTAGACCTTAGAAGGGTCGGCCAGTGTGTAGTGAAATTCCAAAGTATTAATTAGCTTACAACTTCCTAAGAGAGACTTAATAAAAAGAACTTAAATTTATATTACTTCCGACTAGTCATTGGGCTTTTTAGATTTTATATACCTTGTGTATTTATCATTATCGCATAAATGTATAGAAATTAGATTTTTTAAAAAAAACTTTTTTTTATTTAAATTTATTATTATTATTATTATTATTATTATTATTTTATAAAAAATGAAAATGAACACACATTTTTTTCTAATTTTTTTTTGGATGAAAATCAAGATGAATACCCCCAAACCTAAACCTAACATTGTCCTCAATATTAAAAAAAAAAAATCTAAGAGAATTGGGTTGCCTCCCAATAAGCGCTAAGTTTATTGTCTCAGCCAGACACAGTGAGGTAGTTTTTGCATCTCCTTCTATGAGTTCATCTATTTTGTCTATCATAAAACACTCAACTTTCCTCGCGGGTTGGTCGTCCGCATTGAACACATTTAATTTTACCTTCATGTTCCCAAATGATATATTCATTACCCCTGTTCTACAATTGATGCACGCATTGGCTGTTGCTAAAAAGGGCCGCCCAAGGATCACGGAGATTTGTTTCTTAGGATTAGGTTCATGTTCCATATCAAGGATAATAAAATCTACTAGAAAATAGAATTTGTCTACCTTAACAAGAACATCTTCAATTATCCTACGTGGTGTTTTTATAGATCGATCAGCCAATTGAAGGGATACCGAGGTTGGTTTTAACTCACCTAACTCAAGTTTCTCATAAATTGAATAAGGTAAAAGGTTGACACTTGCCCCTAGATCTAAGAGTGCTCGATCAATGAAATTATTTCCTAAGACACAGGAGATGGTGGGAGCATCAGGATCTTTGAATTTCGGAGGAGTGTTGTGTTGGAGAATAGAACTCACTTGCTCAGTTAGGAAGACCTTTCTAGGCACATGTATCCTAGATTTTCACTTTTGGGTACAAAGGTCTTTGAGAAATTTGAAATAGGAGGGAACTTGTCTAATAGCATCAAGAAGTGGAAGGTTGATTTTAACTTGTTTGAAAACTTCCATCATCTCCTCTAGTGAAGTTCCTTTTTTGCCAAAGGGAGAGGGTGAATTAAGAGCTTCAGAAAATGGGGCCTTTGGGATGTGAGTTTTGGCAGAAGGTGGACTAACTGAAGAAGAAGAAGAAGTTTTTAGATTTTCATTTAATACATTTTTATCCTCTTCTTCACCTTCCTTATTGTTATCCTCCCTAATTTTATTGTCTACTACACGTCCACTCCTTAGGGTAGCAAAGCATTAGCTTGTTCATAATGAATTGTATTTAGTTGATTTTCTTGAGCCATGTATTGTCCCCTAGGATTACTTAGTGGTTGGCTTGGAAGCTTTCCTTCCTCTCGTTTGTTCAGTGCATTAGCTAGTTGCCCCATTTGGGATTCTAGCTTGGCGATTGACTGCGTGTGAGAGTGCACCAATTGTGTAATGGTTTCCAAACCTTGAAGGACGTTCAACACTTTCTCCTCAAAAGCTGTGTTTCTTTGGGGTGGAGGAGGAGTGTGTTGAAATTGAGTCGAGGGACGGTAGGGATGAATATTTTGTAGGGTTTGAAAATTTTGGGAGTAGGGTTGGGCAGTATTCGAAGCTTGCTGCTTCCAAGGAAAGTTTGGATGATTCCACCATCTCGGATTATATGTATTGGAAAATGGGTCATTACCCGGTCTGGGCTGTGTTTGAGTAGCATTGATGTGTTCTTGCACGAGTTCGGAAAATTGGGGCGCTGAGAAGAGTTAATGAAATGCCCACCTACCATCAGTTGGTCAATCTTATGGGACAATGCATCTACCTTGCTAGACAGGTCCATAGAATGACTTATTTCACAAATGGTCCCTTTTCTTTGAGAACTCGGAGGTGCTTGACGAGAACAGGAAGCATGGTGGAGGGAGTTTTCATTAAGATTTTCAAATAATTGCCATGCTTCATGCTCATTTTGAAGCATAAAAGTCCCCCCGCATGCAGCATCAATCATCTGACGGTTTCGTTCAGTCAATCCATCATAGAAACATTGTATTAGCTGCCATTTAGGTATTTGATGATGTGGGTATTTACGGATTAGGTCCCAAAATCTCTCTCAAGTTTCATGAAATTCTTCTCCCACGGTTTGGGAGAAGCTTGTAATGGCACGCCTAAATTGGTTCGTTCTTCCTATGGAAAAGTATTTTTTAAAAAATTCTTGTTGCATTTGATCTCAGGAACGAATCGAATTGGCTTCTAAAGAATTCAGCCATTGCTTGGCTCTATCTTTAAGGGAGAAGGGGAATAATCTAAATTTTAGAGCATCATCAGTAAAATTCTGAATCTTGACAGTGGTGCAAATCTCAAGAAATTCATCTAAGTGTTTATTTGGGTCTTCGTTGGTGAGCCCATAAAAAGATGGGAGCATTTGGATCACACTAGACTTTATTTCATATTGTACAGCTGCTACTTCAAGTAATCGAATGCAAGATGGGGAAGTGTAAATGGTGAGAGTAAAGTACTCCCTCAGGAGTTTGGGTTGTTCTTCAGCCATCTCAGGAGGTGGGGATGATTCTATTGTTCTGATCTCAGCTCGAATATTTCTAAGGGTCCGTTCTATTTCAGGGTCAAAAGGTAATAGGTCACGTACTCTAGAACGACTCCTTTGCATACACTAGTACTTGATCAGTCAAGCATGCAATAAAAGAAAAATACATCAATCCTTGTATTTGTCCTAAAATCACTAGACATCTCCTAACTGGTTTGAAGAGGGCACCTAAGCCTCCAATCCGGTCTAATGAACCGAGTTGACCAGATAAGCTCCCAGGTAAGTGGAGGGGTCACGATGCGTTTGCAAAGGTCCCACTTAAAATTCACTTACCTCGAACAGATGAACTGTCTCCGTTATAGGGACAAAGCTTGCCTAGACATCAACTAAGCCACAGAACGAAATTGGTGCAACTTTCGGTGATCTTCGTCCTATTGAGCTCGAATGTCCCTATGAGCCAACATCTAATTGATTTTAAAGTGACACTATGTGAGATTGAGTTCACCTAAGTTGGGCAAGAGTCCGGTGATGAAATCCAGCTCTTATCTTGTTGGGGTGATTGCCCTTACTAAGTGCAGATTAATTGGTGTATGTGTGTTCGGCATGCATTCACAATTTTGCTGAAATTAAAATTAAACAGTCACCACAAAATGTTAAGCTAATAATTAATGTAAACAAGAAAGGTTTAGATGTTACCAAAGGGAATTTCTCCAGCAATTTAATTTTTTTTTTTTTTAGGCAAACCTCTACAGCATTCCTTTTCCAGCAGTTCTCCTTTTGATCATCCCAGCTTTTTTCGATTCCTGATCAAATAGTATAAAAAGAAAAATTAAAAATTAGTGAGAGAGAAAGAGGAGATAAGAAAAGTAACAATAATAGAAAATAATTTTTATTTTATTTTAGATATATATATATATATTTTGAAAGTTTTTTTTTATAATTTTTTTTTTAATGATAGAAAAAATAACTATGCTAGCAATCCCCGGCAATAGCGCCAAAAATTGATCGGTTCTTTCAATTTTAAAAATAAACCACGCAATAGCACGTATCCTGTAGGATAGTGATTACGGATGTCGGTCCACAGGGATTGAAGAATAAGTTATTTTTCTTTTAAAAATAAATCAAGAAGAAGGATTTGCTAACTTGATTTAACTAAATTAAACTATGAGTGCGAATTGGAATTTATCAGAGTAAATAGATCTAGGGTTTGGAATCCACCACATAGCATTGCATCAAGGACCGTGTTCTTATTTTTTGTCTTTTGGAGAGGCATGCAATTTGGCCACAAGCCTTTTAAAATAAAATCATAAAGAGTGTTAGGAAGATCCATCTTCGGTGTAGCATGAAGTGTCTACCTAAGTATGTTAATCTAGGATGCAGCACACTTCATCTTCCTAGGCATGGATCATTTTAGACTACTTTAGCAAACATGATTAGTAACTAGCATGCTCAAAGTTTAAAAATCATAAAGGAATATTTTATTGAAAATAAGAATTTAAACAAGCTCCAAAATAATAAAAAAAATAAGAACTACAATTGCCCTGATACATTGCTAGGGCTTCATCCAGCCCTAGATTGGACGTTTAGCCGTGCATAGCTTCCGGACGACCTTCCATCTTCAAGTGAAAGTCTTCCCCTTCCATTCTTCCCAAAATATCACAAAATATTCTCTCCCCCCCCTTCTTTCTTTTTTTATTTCTTTTCTCTTGTTCTTCACTACGAAACAGAGCCCCCTCCCCTGTTTTCTTTCCTCCCTCCACCGAGCTCCCCCCCTTGCCACCGAACGCCACGGTTGCTTGGTTCTTCCTCCTTTTATAGATCCCGAAGACCCAACGATGGATCCCCAGCGAGGAGGAGGGCGTGATGCTGGGAATGGATCCGGCGGAGGCTTGATTTCTGTTGCACGCGAGATCGCTGGAGAAGGGCGTGATGCTGGGAATGATCTCGGGCTTCATTGCAGAGGCTGGTGAATACGGAAGGGAGAAGAGATAGAGGCAGGGTCATCCGGGATTTGGAGATCTTGAATCCGGACGGTGAGATCGTCGGTGGATGCGGCTGGAACGGGCTGATGGCGCTGGTGCTGGATTTCAGCTGCTGGGAGTGGATCGTTGATTGCAGCTGGCTGGGATCACAGAGGAGTGGTCGCTGGCGGAACACCCGGGGATGAAGATGATGCTGCAGCTGCTTGGATGCGGAAGATGCCCGACTGATTCCCTCGTAGGTAAATCTGGCATGCGGCTGATACGAAGTCCCGTTGTTTTGAAGCGAGGGCGGAGGATCGGGCTGATTCGGAGGGCTTTCTGGGCGCGGTGATTCCGTGAGTAGGAGCGGAATGGCTGGACTGCCGGGATCTTGGATGCATCACGGGAGGATTAGGAGGAGACGAGGATGTTGGGATCAGCTGGGAGGAATTCCTTTGAACGCGCGGGGGAGGATGCGGAAAGGATGATCATGCGGCTTGTTCCAAAACAGGGGAGGAGAAAGGAAAATAATGTGGAAGATGAATACGGAAATGAGGGAGGTTATGTGAATTTTTTATTATTTATATTTCTTCTTCTTTTTTTTAGAAAAGTGGTTGGGGTCCACTCGGGTAGGTTGGAAGGGCTTTGTTCTGAATCTAAAATAAAGGAAGTTTGGACACGTGGAGAAAATGGGAGAGGTGTTGCCCAAGGTGACAAGCCAAGAGGGGGTGGGGGGGTGAATTGGTTTCTTTAAATTTTTACTATCTTAATTTAGTCAATCGATGAGTGAGTGAAGTTTAAAAACAATACACAATGCAAACACACAACAAGTATAGTGGTTCGGTGCTCTCCTAAGCACCTACGTCCACTTTCCAAGCGATCCCTTGGGAATTCACATAATCCTGCGGATTACAGTTGGATTGTTTTTCGGGCTCACAATCCAAAACCTTTACACTTTGGTTTTTCGGGATCACCAAGAACCTATGTTGGTTTTACGGGCTCACCAATGAACCTTCACAATTGGTTTTACGGGCTCACCAACAAACCTACACCATTGGTTTTATGGGCTCACCAACAAACCTTTACAAGGTGATTAAAGAAAAGAAGAAAGTTGAAACTCCTAGATGAGCAAGTATAACAATTATAAGCTACAAAGAAGAGTTTAGAATATAGTTATCGCTTGATGAGACTTCTCTCTTCTTTGTCAAGAATGCTTCACTCTTCAGGGATGGATGGAGCTCTTAATATCTCTTGGAATCTGCTCAACCACTTCCTTTTAACTCTTTGAATGAAGTACTTGGATGAAGAAAGTTAGGGCTCTTGTCTTTCTTGTGTAAGCTTTGATATTTTTCAAAAGTCTGTTTTCTCTGATGAATAGTGTCCCTTTAAATAGTTTTCCTTATCCATTGGACACCCTCCATTGGTTAGATTTCAAAAACTAACCATTATTTGCTGTTGGGAGGACAAAAAGTACTTCTGCAGAACTAGCCGTTATGCTTCTGCCCGTGCTTGGGTCGACCCAAACTTTCCTGGAATCGACTCAAACCACTGTTTATCAAACTTGGGGTCGACTCAACTTTCACTGGGGTCGATCCAACTTTCACTGGGGTCGACTCATGATACATTGGGGTCGGCCCTCTCAGGAAACACAGAACTTTACATTTCAGCCGTCTATCACTTGGGTCGACTCAACTCTTTTTGGGTCGACTCAAGGTTCAGGTGGGTCGACGCAATTTCCATTGGGATCGACCCTCTCAGGGATTCCAGAGAACCAGTTTTTGAATGACACAGCCTTTAGGTCGACTCATGTTCAGTTTGGGTCGACTTAGGGTGGGGTCGACTCAAGTTCCATTGGGGTCGACCCTCTCAGGGATTCCAGAGACTTGTTTTCATGAGGCTTGAAGATGGGGTCGACTCAACTTCCACTTGGGTCGACCCAAGTACTGTTCATCCATGCTATTTTTGCAGAAGTGTGCCGGATGATTCCTTGATGTGCCGGGGTCGACTCCACCAATCTTGGGATCGACTCATTCCACATTTTGCTGCAACTTAAGATTAGATTCATCCATATAGTCAATGAAATATACTTCAAGCAATTTTGAATATATGTCATGGTGGTGCTACATACTCTAAATAATGAAAATTACTACCGTCCACTTAAGAGTACGTTTTACTTAAAACTTTGCCGAATTGGAATTTAGAATTCACTATCCCTTTTTTTTATCGCAAATTTTATCTCATTGGTAATCATTGAAGTACATCTTGATCTCATTCTTCTAATGTACCGTGGGTGACGAACTTAGTAATGATGTATCATATTATCTTATAATATCTAATTAGATATTCCCTTAATGGTTGTGTTAATCATCAAAATACCATTATCATTCTCAATCTCTCCCTTTTTGATGATTACAAAATATTGACTATGAGCAGATTGTTACTTAACTTAAAATCAGTTTTAGAAGAGCTCAAGTTGCTGAATTTCAGCTTTTCAAATTTGAGAGTGAATTCTTCTCCTTTTTCATCCAAATATTGCCAAATTGAACTTTTTGATTTACTCCCCCTTTCTTTTATATTTGATTAAAGATGAAACTTCAAAAATTTGAGATAAAGCAAGAGTTTCAGATTATGCATCGAGGTGTAAAAGGTATGTGCCAAATTTTGAAATGTGATTAAAAGTTTAGACTTTAACATTTTCATTGTTACATATCGCTCCCCCTTAAGTGTATATCATCCCCTTTTATTAATTTCAACCTTGTTTGATAACCTATTGCAACTTCTTTCTTTCCTTACTTCTCCCCCTTTTTGTTATCATCAAATAGGTGCATGGCAATAATGTAATTCTTCTCATTATTGACTGATTGACCCTTGAGCATGACGCAGTCAGGGGTGAGCACTTGCTGAATCTTAGATGGATGGTGGTTGATCTGTCTATTTTTTTTATCAATGGCGGCTAGGGTTTATGGGTGGAGAAAGAAGAAAGATGATGAAGATGTCTAATGGGTTCAATTGGGTTCAAGAGATGGTGGCTGAAATTTGGGGATTGTGCTTGATTGGGTAGGGATGAGTGGAACTTGGCTTGGACCCAAAGTGGTTTGGGTTTGGGCGTGAGATACTTGGAGGCATGATGGAGGTTTAGGTGTTCTAGTGAGAGAAGGATTCTAGGATATCTGGGATGCGCATTCTAGTTGGTCGGGATGCGAGTTTCGGTTGGTCGGGATGTGAGTTCCGGTTGGCCGTGGGAAATTTGAATAACTCTGGGATGTACAAGAGACTCACCCTCACTCAATCTAATAGTTGGCATGAAGAGTTGGATGGCATCTTACTTATCCTTGTTCAACCCCTCTTGGCATTGCACCAAGAAAAACAAAAAGGAATCTCTCCTTTCATGTGAAAAATCATAATTTTTTATTCAAAACTCTTTAATCTTTGAATTTTATTCTTCAACCTATTCTTTATATAGAGTAAGAGGTTGGTGTGGAGTGATTGAGTAAACCCCTATTTGATTTTGATGAGCTCAAAACATTTGAGTATATTTTATGTTGTACTAATGAATTCAATCTAGTGTTTCAGGCAAATACGTGTGAATTTCTAGTTAAGTGCCTTAAGCTTTGGTTCAAAGTAATTTGGATAAGTATTGGACTCGATTTAAACCAAAGTCTACATTCCGAGTCAACTCCGGAGGATTACGAGTCAACTCCGAATGGTTTAAAGGTTCTGGCACGAGGTCGAGTCGACTCCGATACTCTACGAGTCGACTCCGACTGAGAATAGAGAGAAACACAGAAAGAAGAGTTTCAGACACTGTCAGCGAGTCGATTCCAAAAGGTTTCGAGTCGACTCCGATGCTTGCCGAGTCGACTCTCGACGGTTCTGAGTCGACTCCAAAGAGTAACAGATAGAACGACAGAACGATGGATTTTAGATCCTGCTACCGAGTCGACTCCAGAAGGTTACGAGTCGACTCCGACGTTTGGCGAGTCGACTCCTAGATATGTCTGAGTCGACTCCCAAAAGAAACCAGTCTGAAAGATAGAGAACCAATCTCAGAAATCCTGTGAGCAAGTCGACTCCAAGAGTTCCAGAGTCGACCCCCCAAGTCAGCCGAGTCGACTCCAACAAAGCGCGAGTCGACTCTGAGGCAGATCAGTTCAATAGACAGAGAATCGATTTTTCGGACTCTGAGAGCGAGTCGTCTCCTGAAGATCTCGAGTCACCTCTCAAGAGAGCCAAGTCGACTCCAAGAATATCCGAGTCGACTCGAGGAAGAAAAATAGAAAGATGGGTTTCTGGAACCCTGACAATGAGCCGTCTCCTGAGTGCCGAGTCATCTCTAGATGTTGGCGAGTCGACTCCAGGTTTGGTCCGAGTCGACTCCAGGACGGGACAAGCACTTTAATTCAAATCCTGAACAGTGGACGAGTCGTCTCCAGAAAAGCATGAGTCAACTCCAGCAACAGCCGAGTCGACTCCAGATCGCACGAGTCGACTCCGATCCAACGGATACATTGTCAGGATGTGCAGACGGGACAGAATGGCTATGAATCAGTCTCTAACGGCTATTTTTCAAAGGAAACCACTTAAATAGCCAGAGTGAACAGTAGACAAGAAGTGAGCTATTCCATCTAAGCCTTAAAGCATTTCAACTACCAAGAACAACAAGAGAGTTAATACAAGAAAAAGAAGGAAGAGGTGCATTCAACTCAAATCTGAAAGTGATTCCTTCGTATTCAAGGCTCTACTATTGTCCTCCATCATTCGGCACATTCAAGAGGAGACTCAGAAATCGAGAAGCCCCCACTTTCTCATCTAGTATCTGTTTGAGGGTTTCTAACTCTACTTTGCTTATATTGTTCTCACACTTGCTTTTTTAGAATCTTTTTTTGTGAACTCCCAACCTTTGTTTTTCTTGCTTGATTCGATTAAGGGATTGAATTAAGGGTTGTAAGGTTTGTTGGTGAGCCAAAGAAAAAACCAACGGTGTAAAGTTGTGGTTGGTGAACCGGAGAAAACCAACTGGGTTTGATTGTGAACCCGGAAAAACAATCGGGTGGTTTTAGTCGGTGAGCCTGTGATAACCGACCGAGTTCGTTATAAACTCGTGAAAATAACAAGTTTGGTTGTGAGCTTATAAAACAACCGGCTGTAATCCTAGGGATTATAGTGAACTTCCAAGTGCGGCTTGGGAAGTGGACGTAGGAGCAAGAGTTGGCTCCGAACCACTATAAACTTTACTGTGTTTGTATTGGCTAATTGTCTCTTTCTCTCACTTCACTCGCTGCATCTAATAATATAACTATTCTGCTTACATTAAATTTAGTTAATTACTCATTATACTTTTAATTGGGTTGTCTCCTTTGGCAACAAGTGGTATCAGAGCATGTGCTCTTATATCAATTGGTGTTCCAATCCTTAAAAAGAGTTAAAGATCAAGATGACAACCCCTTTTGGATCTTTCCTTAGTGAGGGGCAATCCACCAATAGGCCTCCATTTTTCAATGGAGCTAACTATACCTATTGGAAGACTAGAATGAGGATATTTATCCAAGCCCAAGATTATGATGTTTGGAGCATCATAATTAATGGACCATATATTCCTTCTATCTATGTTGATAACATTGCTATACCCAAGCTTGAAAAAGATTGGGATGATAATGATAGAAGGAAGGCACAACTAAATGCCAAAGCAATGAATGTTCTTTATTATGCTTTGGATCCTAATGAATTCAATAGAATCTCTACTGGTAATTCTGCAAAAGCAATATGGGATAGACTTGAAGTGACCCACGAGGGCACAAATCAAGTCAAAGAATCTAAAATTAACATGCTAGTATATAAATATGAACTATTTAAAATGGAGTCTAATGAAACCATTTCTTGCATATTCACAAGATTTACTAATATTGTCAACGGCTTAAAAAGCCTTGGGAAAAGTTATACTAACAGTGATCTTGTCAGAAAAATTCTTCGCTCTTTACCAAGGTTATGGGAAGCCAAGGTCACGGCAATCCAAGAAGTAAAAGACTTGAACAAGCTGCCACTCGAGGAGCTTCTTTGATCACTAATGACACATGAGCTCACAATGAACCGACACAGCAAAGAAGAATCCTCCCATAAGAAAAAGGTAATTGCCCTCAAGTCCACTTCTTCTAACAAGGATCTTTCTTGCAGTAGCAGCAGTGAAGAAAAAGACAATGAGGAAGATGATGAAGAAGCTCTTCTTGTGCGAAAATTCAGAAGATTCATCAATAGAAAGAAGCCTTTCCATAAGAAGAGAGTTCCCTCGGGTTCCTTCTACAAGGATAAAGGTAAGGAAAAGAAAAGTGAGGAAACCGGATGCTATGAATGCAAGAAGTCCGGTCATTTCAGAGCCGACTGCCCCTTGCTGAAGAAGGGCAACAAGTACAAGAAGAAGAAAGCTCTTGTCACCATCTGGATCGACTCCGATAAATCATCATCATCATCAGAAGAGGAACAAGAGGAAAAGGCCAATTTCTGCTTTATGGCAAACGAAAATGAGGTAACATCTGAAACACATTTAGATTTTACCTTTGAAGAATTGTATAATGCCTTTAATGAACTAATGGATGAATATAGGTCAATAAACCTTAAAAACAAAGAATTGAAGCTAACTAATCAATCCTACATTCATAAAAATGATAAATTAATTAAGGATAAGGACTCTATCGTAAAAAAAAACTCAGAACTTAAAACAAGCAACCAATTGCTAACTCAAAAAACTGATACCTTAATTAAAGATAAAGAAAGACTAACTAAGAAAATTTCAGAACTTAAAAACAGCAATCAAACTCTAAAAGATAACTTTACAAAAAATTTAAACCTACTAAAAACCGAAAAACTGAACTTAACAAAAGAACTTGAAAAATATAAACCAATTGTTGAGAAGTTTACCTATAGCTCTGAAAAACTTGATATGATCCTTAATAGTCAAAGAACTGTATTTAATAGAACCGGGTTAGGGTATAAGCCCAAGAACAAACAAAAACTTCTCAAAAACTTCTTTGTAAAAGCCGGTGAAAGTAAAACTAAAAATGTGACTTATTTTTGTTGTGGTAGATTAGGACATAAAGCTAATATATGTAACCATAGAAAAACAGAAACTAAAAGAATGATTAAAAAGATTTGGGTTCCAAAAGGAACCAACATAACTAACCTTGAAGGGCCCAAGAAAACTTGGGTACCTAAGATTGTATGATTTCTTTGTGTAGGAGTGTCTTGCAGTCAAGCTCAATAAACACTATTGGTACTTGGATAGTGGTTGCTCAAGACACATGACGGGTGATAAGGAGCAATTCTTCACCCTAGAGTCTAAAAAGGGAGGTGCGGTGACTTTTGGAGACAATAACCAAGGTCACATCATTGGTATCGATAAAATACAAATCACACCTTCAACCTTTGTTGATAATGTTCGGTTTGTAGATGGTCTTAAACATAACTTACTTAGCATTAGTCAATTATGTGATAGAGGTTTTGATGTTCTGTTTAAGCCATCTTTATGCATCATAACCAACTCAATTGACAATAGCTTAGTGTTCAAAGGACTAAGACGTAGCAATGTTTATGTAGTAGATCTTGAAGATCTTGCCAAAAATAGCCGCTGCTTAGTAGCTAGTAATACTAAGGTCAATGATGCAAGTTGGTTATGGCACCGTAAATTAGGTCATGCAAGTATGGATACACTATCTAAATTAGTTAAAAGGGACTCTGTGACTGGTTTGCCAAAGCTAAAATTTGAGAAAAATAAAATTTGTAGAGCATGTCAATTTGGCAAACAATCTACAAGTTCTTTTAAATCTATAAATTGTGTCTCTACTACTAGACCCCTTGAGCTACTTCACATGGATCTTTTTGGACCAACTAGGACCACAAGCCTTGGTGGAAACAAGTATGGTCTTGTCATTGTAGATGATTTTTTTAGATACACATGGGTCATGTTCTTAGCTCATAAAGATGAAGCATTTTCAGTATTTAAGAAATTCCATAAGGAAGTGACTAATGCAAGAAATGCTTCAGTTATAACTATTAAAAGTGATCATGGAACAGAATTTGAAAATCATCTATTTGAAAAATTTTGTAGTAAAAAGGGGATAACTCATAATTTTTCTGCTCCTAGGCTCCACAACAAAATGGGATGGTTGAAAGAAAGAATAGAACCCTAGAGAAAATGGCTAGGACCATGTTATGTGAAAGTGATCTTCCAAAGTACTTTTGGGGTGAGGCTATTAACATATCATGTTATATACTAAATAGAGTTTTATTGAGACCAATTATAAAGAAAACACCTTATGAACTTTAGAGAGATAGAAAGCCCAAAGTAAATTATTTTCATGTCTTTGGTTGTAGATGTTTTTATTCATAACAATGGCAAAGATAATTTAGAAAAATTTGATTCCAAATCTGATGAAGGTATCTTTTTGAGATATTGTACATCAAGTAGGGCATATACAGTGTTCAACAAAAGAACCCTTGTTATTGAAGAATCTATTCATGTTGTTTTTGATGAGACTAATGATTCTTCCTCTAGCAAGAGAGTAGCTTTTAATGATGATGCAGGAATACTTGAGAAAAAGATGGATCACATGACTCTACAAGAGGATGAACCCAAGCAAGTTGAAGAAACTTCAACAAGCCAAGAGGTAATTGCCGAACATGGGCTTACAAAGGCTTGGAGGTATGCTCACGGTCACCCTAAAGAGTTAATCTTAGATGATCCATCTCAACCTGTTAGAACTAGAGCCTCTCTTAGAAACTTAAATAATCATCTTGTTTCACATTTAGAACCTAAAAACATTGAAGAAGCTGAAAGTGATATAAATTGGATAAATACTATGCAAGAGAAACTTAACCAATTTACAAGAAATAAAGTATGAAACTTAATTGAAAGATCCTCTGAATACTCAATAATTGGAACTAAATGGATATACAAAAATAAACTTGATGAAAATGGAGTTGTGGTTAGGAACAAGGCTAGACTAGTAGCAAAGGGCTATAATCAAAAAGAAGGTATAGACTTTGATAAGACTTTTGCTCCTGTGGCTAGACTTGAGGTAATTAGATTGTTACTAGCATTTGCATGTTATAAAGATTTTAAATTATTTCAAATGGATATAAAAAGTGCTTTCTTGAATAGGTATATTAATGAGGAGGTTTATGTAGAACAACCCCCTGATTTTGAAAATCATCAATACCCCAACCATGTTTACAAATTAAATAAAGCACTTTATGGTCTAAAACAAGCCCCTAGAGCATGGTAGGAAAGACTTAGCAAATTTTTATTAGACCATGAATTTTCTAGAGGGAATGTAGACACAACCTTGTTTTTTAAGAAGAAAAACAAAGATATATTAGTAGTGCAAATTTATGTAGATGATATAATTTTTGGTGCCACTAACAATCATCTTTGCGAAGAGTTTGCTGAATTAATGCAGAGTGAATTTGAGATGAGCATGATGGAAAAATTGAACTACTTTTTCGAACTTCAAATCAAACAATCTAAGGAAGGGATCTTCATCAATCAAGCTAAGTATGTCAAGGAGATGCTCAAAAAGTTTGATATGGATGGAAACAAGTCAATCAGCACACCCATGAGCTCATCATGCAAACTAGACAAAGATGAATCAGGCAAGTCAGTAGATCAAAAGTTGTATAGAGGTATGATTGGATCACTATATCTTACAGCAAGTAGACCTGATATCATGTTTAGTGTTTGCATGTGTGCTAGATATCAATCTAATCCTAAGGAATCACACCTAATTGCGGTTAAAAGAATTTTTAAGTATGTAATAGGAACAAAAAAGATAGGCTTATGGTACTCTAAAGAATCAAGCATAAACCTAGTAGGGTACACTGATTCTGACTTCGCTGGTTGTAAACTTGATAGAAAAAGCACCAGCAGGTCATGTCAATTCTTAGGAGAAAATTTAATTTCATGGTTTAGTAAGAAACAAAATTTGGTGGCAATATCTACGGTGGAAGCTGAATATGTTGCTGCCGGGAGTTGTTGTGCTCAAATTTTGTGGATCAAGCAACAACTTGAAGATTATGGCATTAAACAAGATAAGATTTCCATAAATTGTGATAATACAAGTGCCATAAATCTAACTAAAAATCCAATTCAACACTCAAGAACTAAACATATTGAGATAAGACATTACTTCATAAGAGATCATGTATTAAATGGTGATGTGATGCTTGAATTTGTTTGTACTGATGAACAACTTGCTGACATCTTCACAAAACCATTAAGTGAAGATTGATTCTCTACTCTTAGAAGAGAGTTAGGAGTGATTGACCCATTCATTTGATTATATCCCTTCATTCATTTATTTTGATCATTAATTTATGGTTGATATAGCATTCCACGTCTATGATCATCAAATCATTTTTTGAGATTCAAAGATTACCATATCCCTCTTTGGGCACGGTAATAACTGAGATTTTGGTTATGGTACCAGAGTTAGAGTCGACTCGAATGAATGTAAGAGTCGATTCGTAGGCGAGTCGACTCGCGCATATTCAGGAGTCGACTCGAGGTCGAGTCGACTCACGCCTTACTGGAGTCGACTCGAGGTCGGGAATCCATCTTTTAACCCTAATCGAAATGTTTTCCCCCACTTCTATTTCGGCCGCCACTGTTCATAAAAGCCCTAGAGTCGTCTCCTACCTCGTCCCCGACCCATTTTCTCGTCGTTTTTCCCATATTTTCTCCCTTTCTTCTTGTCTTTCCTTCGAATTAAGGTCAAAAATGCCTAGAAAAGCCGTTGTCCCGAGCCGGAAGAGACCTCTCACCGCGAGCGGCGCCGAGAGACGGTCCAACGCGCGGAACGAACCCATGAGGCCACCACCTCCGGTTCCTTCTCCGCCTAGGTCGGTTCCCTCGCGTCTATGCGCTGGGAGGATTGTCTCTACCGGGAGAAAAGTCAACTTTGACTTCCTCTCCCGGGAAGGGTTCACCTTAGGGCATCATCTTAGGGCCCAAAGTCTAGAGTATTTTTGTTCTCTTGACCTCCCTACCTACCCAGGGCTAGTTAGAAAATTCTATGGGACCGTCACATGGGGTGGCGGTGGTATTCAAGGGACAGTAGCAAATGTCCCTATTTTTGTCTCAGAGGATCTCATTGCTCGAGTCCTCCACCTCTTCTGAGAGGGGATTGCTCCCACTCATCCAGCTGATAGGACAGAGGCCCTTACGGCTATTCTAGGGAGACCACCCCAATCCTCTATAGAGGAGGTGTTTGCAAATAAGCTTTCAGCTGAAATGCGACTCCTCCTGAGCATCATATCTAGGACTCTTTTTTCTAAGACTGGTAGGTTTGACTTTATTTCAGAAAAAGACCTAGCCCTGATGTTCTACATCTTACATGATATTCCCCTAAACTTCCCCAAACTTATCTATAGCTATATCTGTGAACCTCTAGACAAACCTAGGTTAAGTCTCCCCTATGGTATGCTTTTCACACTCATTTTTAGGGAGTTAGAAGTTTCTATCCCTAAGAGAGAACCCTCTCGCTCCCTTAGGCACACAGACCATATGGGTGAGGGGACTCTCCACCGAATGGGTTTCCACAAGGTGGAGGGTGTTTCGGTTAGGAGGACATCCACATCTACACCATCTGACCCCACTACTCATCACTCACCTATCTCTGACCATGATCAAGACCACTCCATAGATCCATCCACCTGTTAGAAGTATGCCCTAGAAGCTAATTTGGCTGACGCATTATTTTGTTCTAGGACATAAATTTATACTTGACCTAATAATGAATTTATTAGGATGGGCTTTCTTTTCATTCATGTTCTTATGTGTCCATGAATCGCCCAAGGAATTAATAAGATTATGATGCATATTCTCAAGAGTTGAGAATTCGAGGCATGTGTCATTGGTGAATAATTCCTGAATTGCTCCTGATCGATGGATTCATCACGAGGGACGGTGCACAGTGTGGATTAGTCACTTAGTCAGATTAGTGCACAGATCACTTAGTCAGATGGATGAGTCTTGAGTCCACAGTGTGGGGATACTGAAGTGATTGTGCAAGTGCTTGTTAGAAAACAAGGGTATTGAGCGTGACCAAAGCAAGTAGTCACTTGGATGTCTATCCACTCGTCAGTGACTTACTTGATGCTGCAGTTGTATGACTGATCCTTTGACCTGCGATACCTCGGCTATTCATAGTGAGGTTGCTGTAGTTTGACGAGCACATAAATATGGGCCCTATCCATTTGGGTCCTTGTGGTGCAGATTGGCTGCGGTAGGTTCATTGCAGAAGTAGGGGTGCATCTAGATGGAATCTATCGACCTTGATATATTAGGAGAGATCCTATATGATTTATGAGACTGAGTTCGTAAATCCTTGGCCAATGTAGTTTTTGGAAAACAAGTTTTCCAATCTCGAACTAGAGTCGAATAAATTTTACATATGACAGATGATGGGGTTTGACGAGTTATCCATGACCTCCATCCTGTTGGGATCCACGATAGAGGGACTGTATCATACGCTAACTGCACCTAGAGGTTCATCTATTCCATTTTGCTGGGTTGCCACTACATGCTGCTAGGTATCACTGGTGGATTGTGAGACTCAGAGGCATTCACTTGATGATCAGTGAACCCGAATGAGAAGAGTTGGAATTATTCCGATCCATTGAAAGGAATTTCAATGATATTGTGCTAGGGATCACAATACATCTTACTACCAGACAGAATAGAACCTATGGGGTCACACACAATAGAGGATCTGATTGATCTAATGGTTGGATTGTGATTTGGAATCACAATAGTTTGTAATTGTCAATTTGATTGATAATTGGTTTAACCCACTAAGAGTTAGTGAGTTGAAGAAGGAATTAATTGCAATTGGATTGCAATTTGATTGAATCAATTGGACTTAATTAATTGGACTCGATTTTATTTGATAAGGTTCAAGAGTCTACTTGTAGTAGGACTCCTAGAGTTCTAATTAGATTAGGACTTCAAATTATTAGAGTCCTACTTGGAGTAGGATTCCTAAAAGTCCTAATTGGATTAGGACTAAAATTATATGAGTCCTAATTGGATTAGGATTCCTAGAGTCCTAATTAATTTTGGTCCAATAGATAAAGATGACTCCTAATTAGATTAGGATTCATGTGAGTCAAATAGGGAGACCAATTGATTCCTAATTAGATTAGGATTCAATGAACCAAGGACCACCTAAATCCTAATTTGATTAGGATTAGAAGTGAGGGGCTCGCCCCTCCCTTCCTCGGATGCTCCCGGGATCTGCATCCCGGATGGCCGGGACGCGTGACCCGGATGGACGGGACGCGAGACCCGTTTTGGCCAATCTATGGTGCGGCTCTTCCTGACTTCTAGGAGGAGTCCACGCCTAGGGCTTCAAAGAAAAAGAATAAAAGGGGGGCAGGCCCCCTTGGGATTATTCTTGGTGGTTCTTTTTAGGCAAGCGGCCTCCATCTCTCCCTTCTTCTTCTTCCATCCGCAAGGCACAAAGAGGGGCAGCAAGCATGGAGTCTTCTTCCTCCTCTTGGTCGGCTACATGGAAGAAAATAAAGAGAGGAAGGTGTTCCTCTCTTCCCTCCTTCTTCATCCATGGTAAAGAAAAGGCAAGAAAGTGTTTCTTCCTTCTCCTTCTTCTTCCTCTTGGAAGCAATCAAGAGTTGATTGTTTGGAGGAGTTCCAACCATCAAAGAGGGATCTCTGCAAGGGAGCTAGCACCCCGGTGAGATCATGACCTTGATCGATCTAGATCTTCGTGTGGATACCCGTGGAGGCCGGACGCTTGTGCGGCTTCAAATGAACCCAATTTCCACGGTCATCAGATAGCGGTGAAGATCTACCCACTCAAAGGTAAATATGTAATCTTTACAATTATTTTTATAGATCTGAAAATGAATCATGTAATTAATTTTAATTTATCCTTTAGATTTTATAATCTTCTGAGTTAGAGAACTCCAAATTTTTTTGAAATCTACGTTCCTAGGGATATTCTTGAGATGAACGACCCCGCACGTGTCTTTTCGCTGCGATCGTCGCAACGCGTGCAGGGGTAATCCGACAGTGGTATCAGAGACGCGTTTATGGAATTTAGATTAAAATTGATAGGCTTGATTAGGATTTAATTTAGATCTGAAAAATTTATATGCTTGGTGAAATTTCTGCGTGCTGAAATTTCAGATTTCAGCATGCAGATTTTTGTTTGAAAAATCTAGATCTTGCATGATTAATTTTAATTACAATGAGATTGCAATAATTAAAATCATATCTTGCATGATCAGAATTTCAGTTGATGGCATATTTAATTAAAATTTGTAGATTTGAAATTACATAAGAAGTATGTGATAAGATTCATCAAAGATTCATGATCATAAAAGATAAATTTCTATTTATGCCTAAGCTTAAAAGGAAATTGATATTTGCATGATATGCATAAGATATGATTAAATCATAGAATCATGTTTATTAAAGGATAATTTTGTTTAGGATTGTGCTTAAAAAGAAAATTAATATATGCATGAGATGTATATATATGTTAAGCAATGTTTACATGGGATGTAAATAAAACCCAAATAGGTTAGGTCATTTACATAAAATGTAAACCTAAACTAATATGTCATTTACATAAGATGTAAACACATAATATATGAAAGGGTTTCATATTCACATAGGATGTAAACCTAAACAAATATGCCATTTATATAAGATGTAAACGCATAACATATGAAAGGAGTTTCATATTTACATAAGATGTAAACCCTAATCGAAACCTAAATCGATTAAAACCTTCTCAATCAGTTGAGAGTGAATGATACATTGAGCTAGCCATATTTGATTAATTGATCTAATTGGTGTCTAGAAAAGCATTAAAGGTGGTTACTTAATTAGGACGTTACTCTCTGAGTAAGGGGAGCCTCCGACCTGCTTACCTGGTCACTTGATCGATTATCACCTATGAAGAGCTCAAAGTTGGAATCACTAAGACTAGATTATCTAATATTAAGCCTAGAGGTCTTCCACCATAGTAGAGCTGCTAAGGTCTTTCCGGCGTTGATTTGTCTCGGCTGGATACATTGGGCACGTTGCATTGGGGGACTGGACCTCTCTATTGACATGAGATGTAGTGAGGGTAAAGATGAGATTGGGCTCCAATAACTGTTAGGTGAGGACCCAATGACGGCTTTATTTCTGCGGGATATATGGTGGGTTTGACTTAACCAAGGAACGGAGCCAATAACTGTTAGGTGAGATCCTTTGACTTGAAGACCAAGTTGGCTATAATTTGCTTGAGAAGCATTATACAAGAAGTTGTACACTCATTGTTTATATGTCACTAATAACTATTAGGTGAGGTGACATGTAAATTGGTGGGACCGTAGCACCCCACTTGAAATCTAGAGTCGCAGGTTTCCATTTCTCTACTGGAGGAGTGTAAAAGATTCGAGAAAATAGTCGGAGGTGTTTGTTTTAAATGTCCCTAAAACAAATAGAGTTCAAGTTCAAAATTTTAACTAGAATTTTTACTCTCTGAGGATTATAATGTTAGCTTCCAAACTCTTAACTCATATCCTAGAGAACAACCGTTAGACCAAACTCAATTATAAAGACTGGCTCAGCAATTTCAAAATAGTTTTGAATTGTGAGAAATTAGGGTATATGCTAAACCATGACATCCCCGTGTTACCAGTCCGTCCGATCACTGATCAGCATAAGACGCATGACAAGTGGACGAACGTTGACAATAAAGTTAGGTGCTACATAATAGCATGAGAACATGAAGACTGCCGGAACATATTGAATCACTTGTAAGAGTTGTAGGGTGAACAAAGTCGTGCAGCACGGTTTGAAGTATCCAAAAGGCTCTTCAAGGCCAAGATACGCGAAGGGCAGTCTGTCCATGACCATGGTCTGACCATGATAAAGGACTTGGAGGAGCTTGAGAAGCTCGGTATGACCATGCACAAGGAATTGCAAATGGATTTGATCCCGCAATCCCTTCCAGCTTCATATGAACAGTTTATAGTAAACTATCATATGAACAAGACTGTATGCACCAAAACAGAATTGTTAAATAAATTGGTAACTACCTTAGGGACCTTGAAGAGTTCAAGGGGCATAGTTCTCGCTGTCAAGTTGGCTTCTACTTCCAAGAAAGAGTCTACCTGAAAGAAGAAGAAGCCTGCGAAGAAGCAGAAGACCGAGAAAGAGCCAAGTAAGAAAGTTCCAAGAAAAAGACCGATTGCAAGGAAAAGTGTTTCCATTGCATTATGGACGGACATTGGAAGAGGAACTATCCTACATACATGAGAAGCATAAAGAGCAAGAAAGGGTGACACACCTTCAGAAGGTATGTCAGATATTCTTAGGATACTTAGGAACTGTTACCTGCTGCTAGTAGAAATTTGATTTCTGTATCTTATTTAGCATAGGAAGATTTTTATAAGACTGCTGTTCCATTTATTTGAGAAATAAATTGATTCCACATGGTTTTATGATTGACAGTCTCTATCACTTACATTTCGATGTATCTGTGAAATTATCTGAGCAAATAGTGAGTACCATAGGATCCAAAAGATCTAGAGATGAGATAAATTTAAAGTATTTGTGGCACCTCATGCTTGGCCATATAGGAAAAGACATAATAAACAAATTGGAGAAACATGGGCTTCTGGCTCATTAACTTCCGAGTCATATCCGAATTGTGAATCCTGCCTTCAAGGAAAGATTGCCAAATTACCCTTTGTAGGACACGGGAAGAGGTCCACTGAAATACTTACCTTAGTACACACTGACATGTGTGACCCATTCGATGTGCAGGCTAGGGGTCATAATTTTTACTTCATTTACCGATGATTACTTGTGGTATGGATATGTGTATGAGACACAAATTTGAAGCTTTTAAAAAGTTCAAAGAGTTCAGATATGAAGTAAAAAAATAAATAGAAAAACTCATTAAGGTTCTTCGATCGGATCGAGGAGGAAAGCACCTTAATGAAGAGTTTCGTGATTATCTCAAAGAGAATGGTATAGTTTCATAATGGACCCCTCCTAGTACACCTGACTCAATGGAGTGTCAGAGGGGAGGAATCGGATCCTATTGGATATGGTCAGGTCCATGATGAGCTTCACTAATTTATCCTTGTTTCTTTAGAGAGATACCATATTTTCAGTTATTTACTTATTGAATAGAGTTTTCTCTAAAGTTCGTACTACCATACCATATGAGAGATTTGGCATGGTAAGAAGCCGAATCTTGGTTATCTTAAGATTTGGGGATGTTCGACCCAAGTTAAGCGACAATAGACGGATAAGTTAGAGGATAGGATAATTAGTACTCGTTTTAATGGATATCCTTAAGAGTCATTAGGATATGATTTTTCGTCCCATAGGATCACAAAGTGTTTGTGAGCCGACATGCTATCTTCATGAAAAATAGTTTTTTCTTGATAGAGGCAGTGGAAGGAAAACTGAGCTTGAAGAGAAAGTCTCTGAAGAGTAACGAGCCATTGTGCCTATAGAATCTATTCATATTGAGCCAATATATGCAGTACCTCCTCCACCTCGTAAATCTAGTATGATCTTCCATCCTTCTAAAAGGTACTTAGGTATGCTTACAGAGGATGTAGAAAAAATGTTCCTCATGGGAGATAGGGATCAAGGTACAGATTCCAATACCTACAACAAGGCGATGTTAGACATCAATTCTGAGAGATGGTTGGAAGCAATGAAGTCAAAGATGGACTCCATGCATTCCAACCAAGTCTGGACCTTAGTTGATCCACCAAAAGGTATAGTATCTATTGGGTGTAAATGGATCTACAAGAGAAAATTAAGTTCGGATGGCAAGGTAGAGACCTATAAGGCAAGGCTAGTGGCGAAAGGTTATAGTCAGTGCGAAAGCATTGACTATCAGGATACCTTTTCACCTGTAGCCATGCTGATGTCCATTCAAATATTGCTTGCTGTTGCAGTAAATCATGATATTGTGATGGTGATCACAAGGTCTGTAAACTGCTAATGTCCATCTATGGACTAAAGCAAGCATCTCGGAGTTGGAAAACTCATTTCAACGATGTAATCAAATCGTTTGATTTCATCAAGAACGAAGAGGAACCATGTGTTTATAAGAAAGTTAGTGGGAGGGCTATTGTATTTCTCGTATTGTATGCGGATGATATTCTTCTTGTTGGAAATGATATTCCCATGCTAACTAAGATCAAGGTATGGTTGTCTAAGAAATTCTCCATGAAAGACCTTAGGAAAGGATCCTATATTTTGGAAATTAAGGTCTATAGAGATAGATCTAAGAGGATGCTTGTCCTATCACAGAATATGTACATAGAGAAAATGCTGAAGAGGTTCGGCATGGAAACCTCTAAAAGGGGATTATTACCCCTTAGGCATGGGATAAATCTCTCCAATAAGATGTGCCCCAACACATCTGAAGAGATTTAGCGAATGAGCAAGATCCCTTATGCTTCGGCTGATGACCCAAGGATTGATTTAAAGATTAATTTTGATGATCACAAAATCTTGAAGTATAATTACTAATGTTTGTGTTGCAAGATGAAAGATATTTATTTTGCTAGAAACATAACAAGTTGGAAGAACACAAGAAGGCCTCCAAAGCTCTCAAGAAAAGTTGGAAGAAAGCTACAATTTATTGGCCCAAGTCTCAAGTTCAAAGGATTCAATTTAGAAGAGCAAGTTTTAAGAAAAATTCAAAGGAAAGGCACTCGAGTCGACTCCTACAGTTCCGAGTCGACTCCAGGGAGTAACAGACAGAAAGACAGAAAAGATATTTTGGACCCTGAGAGGCGAGTCGACTCCTAAAGAACTCGAGTCGACTCCAATAGCTGGCAAGTCAACTCCTAAGGAAAACAAGGCAAAAGTCAGAGAGCGATTTTCGACCCTGAGATTCGAGTCGACTCCTGTGGAACGCGAGTCGACTCCAATGGTTGGCAGGTCGACTCCAAAGAAAGCGAGAGTCGACTCTCAGTGGAACATAAGGAAAAAGTCAGAGAGCAGTTTTCGGACTCTGAGATCCGAGTCGACTCCCAGACAACTCGAGTCGACTCCAAGGCAGCGCTACACCAAAATGGCAGAAGGCTGTGTTCCGGAAACTGAGAGCCGAGTCGACTCCAAGAGAATCCGAGTCGACTCGAGGAAGAAAATCAGAAAGTATGTCCTCTGAATTCATGGGATGAGCCGACTCCGAAAATGCCAAGTCAGCTCTAGATGTTGGCGAGTCGACTCCGGGTTAAGTCGAGTCGACTCCCAGTCGAGGATGCACAATAATTCAAATTTGGAACAGTGGCCGAGTCGTCTCCAGTAAAACACGAGTCGACTCCTGCAACAGGCGAGTCGACTCCTGATCGCGCGAGTCGACTCCGATCCCAACGGTAATATTGTCAGGAAGTGCAGACTGTGTCCAACGGCTCTATTTTTGTCTCTAACGGCTATATTCTTGTTTCCACGCCATCTAAAGCTATAAAAACAAGAAGAGAGCTAGGGGAGAATGGAGGGAAGTGGGAGAGAACATTTAGGAAAGAGATTTCAAAGAGATTACAAGGAAAATCTCCCATAAGCACAAAAGGGCCACTCAAAGTGAAATAGAGAGAAGAAGAGCATCCAAGTGCATCCCAAAGCTTCCTCTTCATCCGTGTGCTGCCTCGAAAATCCTCTACTTCGTGCCAAATCAGAAGAGGGTCAAGTAAAGAAGAAGCCGAGCTCCTTCATCTTCAAAACTCGTTTGAGGGCTTCTCTTTACTCTCTTTGTTTATATTGTTATATCTGCTTATTTAAGAAGATTTGATTTGTTTTACACTTTGTTTTAATATCCTGTAACTTGATTCAATCAAGGGATTGAATCAAGGGGTTAAGGTTTGTTGGTGAGCCAAAGGAAAACCAACGGTGTTAAGGTTTGTTGGTGAGCCAAAGGGAAAACCAACGTTGTAAGGTTGTGGTTGGTGAGCCTTTGGGAAAACCAACTGGGTTGATTGTGAACCCGAAAAACAATCGTTGTAAGGTTGTGGTTGGTGAGCCTTTGGAAAAACCAACTGGGTTGATTGTGAACCCGAAAAACAATCGTTGTAAGGTTGTGGTTGGTGAGCCTTTGGGAAAACCAACTGGGTTGGATTGTGAGCCCGTGAAAACAATCGGTAGGTTCTAGTCGGTGAGCCTGGGAAAACCGACCGAGTTCGTTGTGCGCTCGTAAAACAACAAGTTGGATTGTGAGCTTGTAAAACAACCGGCTGTAATCTGTAGGATTATAGTGAAATTCCCAAGAGGTCTTGGAGAGTGGATGTAGGTGCTGGGGTGCACCGAACCACTATATGTTTGTTGTGTTTGTAATGCCTCTAGTCATTGTCTAACTAACACACTTACTTACTTAGATAGATTGCTTGCTTAACTGTTATCCGCGCATCCTTTAGTTGCAAGCATATTCAATCAAGTCACATTCTATACATCAAACTGTTGCTAAGTTTGACTTTCACTGTGCATCCATACAACTTAGCATAATTAATCAAAAACTTTCAGAAGTAGGTTAAAAGTTTTAAAAGACCCAATTCACCCCCCCCCCTCTTGGGTTGTATCTAGTGGGCAACAAGTGGTATCAGAGCAGGTGCTCTAAGTTTAATTATTGATCTCACGATCAAGAGCCAAAGATCATGACAACTCAAATAGATAGTTTTCTAGGAGAAGGACAATCAATTGATACACCTCCACTATTTAATGGCATAAACTATACTCATTGGAAAATACGCATGCGCATTTTTATTCAATCACAAAACTATTATTTATGGAAAATTATAATAAATGACCTTCACACACTCTCTCAAACTATTAATGAAAAGGACTTAGCACAATTGAATGCTAATGCTATGAACATATTATATTGTGCTATTCAAGAAACGAAGTTTAATGAAATTTCTGCATGCTTATCTGCTAAGGAGATCTGGGATACTTTAGAAAATATTTATGATAAATCTCAGATTAGCTCACATGTGCTTCAATTACCTACTAACTATGAGACTGCAGAAGAAGGTGTTGAATCTCCCACCTCAGTCGAGTCGACTCCAAGTATTCCAGAGTCGACCCTCAAGTCAACCGAGTCGACTCCAATAAGGTCCGAGTCGACTCCGAGGCAAATCAGCTTCCTAAAGACAAAGAAGAAGAGGAAGCAAGAAGAAAGGAGGAAAGAGATAAAAAGGAAGAAAGCCTTGACCAAGAAAGAGTCAAGCAAGAAAATAAAAGTTAGGAGCAACAATGATGATATTAGCTCCAAGGAACTACAAGAGGTAACTAACTTGTGCTTTATGGCACAAGAAGACAAGGTAAAATCTGAATATACTCTTACCTCAAATGATTTTCAAGAAGAATTCTCTTATGATGAATTATTAAATGCTTTTCATGATTTGTATGGTGAATGTAGAAAATTAGCTGTGAAGAATAAAAATCTTAAGAAACTAAATCTGAAAATTTCAAAAGAAAGAAATTTTAATGATGAAATACAAGATAAACTAAATTCTGAAAATGAAATTTTAAGGTTAAATTCAGAACAATTAATTCAGAAAAATCAGAATTTAATTAAAGAAAATCAAAACTTAAGTAAAGAAATTAACCAATTGAAGTCTTTTATTAATAAATTTACTGTAAGTTCAGAAAGATTAAAAATGATATTTGAAAGCCAACATGCTGATTTTGATAAATCAAAATTTAACTTGACTCCTTCACTTAGTCATAAATCTCTAGGGAAAAAGGTTATCAATTCACCAAGCAAATCATTAAATAAGATAACTTATCTCAAAAATGAAAAGAATGGGCATAACAACTTTACCTATCGTTCTAACATAATTAAATCAAATGGTAAAGTTATTACTATTAAGAAAATATGGGTTCCAAAAGGAACAAGTATAGCTAACCTACAAGGACCCAAAAGAGCTTGGGTTCCTAAGTTGAAAATATGATTATTTTTCAGCAAGCATGTCTAGCTATCCAAGGTTCTAATGAAAGATGTTATCTAAACAATGGGTGCTCTAGACATGTGTTAAAGAATTGAATTTAAAATGTAATTAAGAAGAATGATTTAAATGAAAGAAACAATGAAATAAGTAATTCTTGCATCCTCTCGTATTGAAATTACTTTATTAGTTGATTAAAACATAACTTGCAAGTATTAATCATTTTTGTGATATAAGTGATATTTTTTTTGGTATGAAAAGAAAATATATTCAAGTCACTTCATTTTATAGTATGCTCCACTCACTATTGGATAAGTTGCTAAATGATTAATTAATTTATTAAAAATAACTCTATGAATTCTCTATATGCTTGATTAAGAATTTCTATCCATGGTATTATTTTTATTGATCATAAACATGAGAATGTGTACTTGGTATACCTTTGAATATATGTATTTAAATACTAAGATCAAAAAATCCTTTTTGGCATGTAAACTTACCTTATGCTAGTGTGGACCTAATTTCAAAAGACCTTGTCATCGGTTTACTTAGATTATCTTCTGTAAGGTCAAAGTTTGTTATGCATGTTAACTAAGAAAACAAACAAGAATCAATTTCTAAATCTAAGGAAGTTGTTTCCATCACTAAGTTTTCAAAAGCTTACATTGGATTTGTTCTTGACAAATAAAATTGAAGTATCTTCTGTATTTGCTAAATCTCGTAAAAGTGTTTCAAATGAAAAAGGTTTCCAAACTGTGAAGATAAAGAGTATCATGGCACAGTGTTGAAAACCAAAATCCTGATAAAGTTTATACAGAAATTAATTATTTCAGCACCAAGGACACCTTAAGTAAAATAGGGTTAATAGAATTCTTGAAGAAATGAAAAAGACAATTGTGTATGATAGTCATCTACTTAAATGATTTTTTTTTAAAGAAAGGGCTATCATCACTGCTTGTCATACATATGACTTCTATTAGATCTATTTTTGATGAAAACTCCTTTTGATCTTCTAAAAAAATGGAAAATGAACCATTGCATATCTTTCATATTCTTCAGTCATACACGTTATGCTTGATATGTTCTTATGAAAATAATACCAAATCTGATAAAGATATCTCTATCCTTGGATATCATTCATCAAGCAATGCATATAGAACATTCATAAAAAGATTCTAGTTGTAGAAGTATCAATTCATTTTATTCTTTATGAGACTAATGATTTATTATCAAGATACTAAAATCAAATTATATATGTATATGGTTAATCTATTACATATAACAATCTGAAAAAACTTGTTAATAATTAGAACCAAATTGGATTTTTCAGAAATGCACTTAATGAAGAAAAATTGATGAATCAAGAAAAGATGAAATAGATCTTGATTCTTGCATGATTAGAAGTAAAGATCACCATTATCATTTGCTTGCTTTATGAGCTTTATATTCTATCAAATGAATGTGTAGAATGCACTCCTAGGTGCTTATTTTATTAAAGAAGATATATGTTAAATAACCACCATATTTGAAAACACTCATTACAAATATGATAAAGCAATATATGATTTGAAACAAGCATCAAAAGCATGATATAAAAAGCTTAAGCAACCTTTTTGATATAAAGTAATAGTGATAATTCTTTGCATCAAAAAATGTGATATCTTACTTGCTCAAAGTATACATTAATGACATCATTCTTGGTTCTACTAATGGAGATTTATATGAAGATTTTACTTAGCTCATGTAAGGTGAGTTTGAAATATGTATGATGAACATCTTCTCTCAAACTCCAAATTAAGACAAACAAGAAAGGGGATCTTCATTGACCAAAGTTAGTCCACAAGAAAACTCTTATAGAAGATTGGCATGAAGAAGGTTTGTCTATGACCCCATCTTGTAGAATTTGAAAAGGATGAGCAAAGTAGATCTATTGTTTTAAAGCTGTATTGAAGCATGATAGAATAGTTATTTTATCATACAGCTAGTAGACCAGATTGTATTCTCATTATGTGACCTTGTGCAAGACTTCAATCTAACTTTAATGAATCATATTTTATTGATAACAAATAAATCATAATCTGAATTTTGATAGAAACAACTGTTTAAGATAAGTTGATTAAAACGTAGCTAGCGTGTCTTATTGATAATTATCTTAAGCAAATAAAATCTAAACTAAATCGATTTTGAAAATAAGAAATTGATTTGACCTTGATAAATCTTCCTATTGCCTCATATGCTTGTCCTTGAACTATCTTGGTTAATGAAACTATCTCTTTAGTTCAAGTGATATGTGCTTGCTTATATTAAGGCAATCTCTTGAGTAAAGTGACTCAATATTCAACTATTGTCATATCTTATATTGAATCATCTAGTTAAAAATATGTTGGATGAATGGTTTGTATCTTAAAGAAACTAAAGACTTTCTTTCAAGAAAGAAAAGGAGTTTGTTAATAATGCATGAATCCTTGAGCACAATGAAAATGTTATTTGCATGATATACATATATATGATACATAAGATTACTTCTTTATTCTGCTCTTTCATGTAAATTACTTGAGAATAACAAAAAGAGAGAGAGATAAAGAAAAGAAAATGGATATTATTCAAGAGAAGTAAAATCTAAGTAACGGCAAATACTTCAATCTTAAGGAAAAGCAAAACAAGCATAATATATTTGGGACATTTATGAGACTCGCGAAAGGGATAAAATCCGCAATTAATTACACTTAAACAGGAAGAGTTTGAAGTAAAAACTTTTTAACATTTCTATATTGCTCATCATAGGGATGGTGCCAATGGGGAGGCTAGTGGTAGTACCCGGCACTATTTGACCCAACTATTCGGTGTAGGGCATATGAGGGACGGCACAAGAGGGAGGCTAGTGGTAGTACCTCGTGCCCCTTTCCAACTCCACTGGATAGGGAGCAAATAGAGTATAGAGCATAAGAAAGTAAAAATGAAAGACAAAGTTAATGAAAGTATATAAGAAGAATCAAGTCAAATTTTTAATCACTTGAAAACACACTTTAAGGATGAAATCATTGCAAGATAATGTTTAAATAGGGGGAGTTTACTTGAAAAGAATTGATTTTGATCCTTGACATGCTTGTTCTTAATATTTTAATGCATGACTTAACACATAATATATTTTGCATGTGGCATGATGTTTTGAATTATGGGTTCTCAATATTTTGTAATGCTCCATGCTTGGATAAGTTGATTGAATTATGTTTTAACTTGGAATATGTCTTAACTTTGCTCACAAGTCTTTGCTTCACCCTTGCCTCAAACTAACTTGTGTTCCCATGCTTGAATGTTTAAAATACTACATAAAGTTTTTTTTTAAGTAATATTAAAAAGAAATTTTAGTTTTATCATTCACGATTATCTTTGAAAGTTAAATAGATTTACAAAAAGAAGAAGAGAAGGATATTTCTATTTAGGCAAAATGAATTGATCTTGATCTATCTTTTTACTTGCCTAACTTTGATACATAATGTCCTAATACTTGTTAAAATATCCTTTATTTTGTATCGAAACTCAATATTAAATACAAAGATACTGAAAGTACTCGAATGTTATTGAAATATGTGTTTTCAATCTTAGTGATTTAAGATGAGCTACAATGTAGAAGATACATATCTCAAATTATAATTGTGAAAGCCTTCTTGAAAATTCTTATGAAAATTCAGAATCTGATTTTTTATAAAAGCTTAAACTTAACTTAAAAATGCTTATATCATTACATCTTTGTAACCTTAGTTATATGCTTCTATGATCATGTCATTCAGGAGAATAACTCAATATGATTTCTAAATGAAAATTTTAATATAAGAAAAACAGAATTAATTTTGACGCCTTGGTTGATTGTCTCGATACGCATCCGAAACATATCTTTTCTTATCCTTAAAGTGTACTAATATTGGTCTAAATGATGTGTCTTTCAATGATCTTAATTGCAAACAAATATTTTTAAATATATGATCTTATTTTGATATTAAAAAGATTTATTGTGTTTTATGAATACATTGGTGAAAAACTATGATTAAGAAATTGAGTTCTATAAATATATATACCTCAATGATCATCTATATGTTTTTCTATCCTACATTCTTAAAGATTTCCATCAGAATATATATAGAGTGAATCATCTTAAAGCTAGAAATATTTTAGCTCACTCAAATGACTCTAAAAGAAAGAAAATGTAAATGCTTTTGAAAGAAACTGAGCTTCAAATGAATCATTTTCTGATTAATATTTCTATACATTTTTTCTAAGATTAAGAGAAAGCATAACTTGTTCTTGAAAGATTAAAAAGGGTGATTGCTATAAATTTTGAATAATTCTTGATCACTCTACATTCTCGATATCATAGAATTTCAGTTTTATTCACGCTTGTCATTAAAATCTGAAATTCAACAAAAGAAAAGAATGACTAAAGAGGAATGCATCTTTTGAGGGGGAGCTTTAGATATTCAGTATCTCTTACCTTGATTTTTATGGATTGATTTTGATGAACCTCCTAATATTGCAAGACTTGCTTTAAAAGTTGTCTATAAAGGTTGTCTTATCTCAAACATTGAGTCTTATGAAAATAAGCTGATACTTATAGAAAATATATTTGTTTTGAGATTGACAATTTTATTGAACATTATCTTCAAATTCTAAACTCTTAAATGGAATGATCAATTAAGGGGGAGAAAGAAAATTTCAGAAGGAAAGATCATATGAAGCTAAATCGCATAAATCCATAACTAAAGGAGAGAGAAAGAATACTAAATGAAAAGTGATCCTAATGCTCTCCAATATTTATCATCTGAAATTTAAATCTGAAAATTTTTACGATACACCTTGAGGCTTGTTATTTGGTTAGTATATCTTATGCATCAATCATGAACCAAATTGCAATTCAAATAGTTGATCTTAAGAGCCTCTAATTTAATGAAAAAGGGGGAGAATAACGTGTTGAATTTTCTTGAGTATCTCTCAGAAAATCTATTTTGGAATTCACTAATGAGATCTAATTGGCTTGCTCTTTAGAACTTCAAATTTTATGCCAATTCATATTTTTATGTATCAAATTGTGCTTATTTTTTTTTTGGGAATAAAAGAAAATCTTTAAAAGAACTCTAAATGATCTTTCAAAGCTTTGCATTTTATGTATGCTTTAAGATATATCATAAATTGCATGAATTCATATTTTGGCATTTGTGCCCCAATACTCTTATTATCATAAAAGAACCTTGAAGTCATTAAGAATTAATGATCCAACATGATGATATGTCTTTCAAATATATAAGTTTTGATCTTTTACTCTGAAAATCAATTAAATTGCTCTCATGTTGATAAAATACTTAATAGATTGGGCAAAAGGTCTTAAATGAACAAGCTTTCATACTTATTAAAGAGAGGTTAGATTTCCACTCATGTGTTTCCTTGAATATCATTTGTGGTACTTCTTGTATTAACCTAAGGAAGATTCCACCTATACTTGATTAGAAAACTATCTATGGTATCAAATTAGAAAACTTCTTGAAATCACATTCGATGTGTTCTGCTCTGAAATTATCTTAATTGGCTCTGATCTATGCTCATTAATCTGATTCTAATATTATTGCCTTGAGTTTTATGATTCATACCCTTGCAATAATTTGACATGCAAATCAGAGTACAATAAGGAAAAGAAATATTTGAGTATTCTTATCTTTGTGCTTAATGTTTTACTACCTTTTTGATGTTGTCAAAAAGGGGAAGAAATAGCAACTTAGCTATGCATTACTTCTAGAACACAATATATCTTATATTGCATATACTCCAAGTTTTGTCATCATCAAAAAGGGGGAGACTGATGACCCAAGGATTGATTT